>NC_084577.2:30845086-31017586 GCF_033978685.3 Nerophis lumbriciformis | reverse complement strand
GTAAGCTAACTTCAATAGTTTGAAATTATTTTGACAGTTAATGCCAGTTATCCTGTCAACCTTTCACAAGACTTCAATTTGTTACGGTAATTGAAAGTATAAACAGTATACCCGGTAAACACTTTTTACAGTAAACAAATGGTAAAACAGTACTAAACAATTCCATTAAAAAAAAAATTGGTGTCATTATTAACTTTCTGTCCAAGCTTGTATAATCTACTGCCTTGTTCAATTGTAAAAAATATTCTGTGCCTAAAATTCACATTTCTATCACAATTATCATACTGTAAACATGGTAAGCTAACTTCATTAAAATTAATAGTCCTGTCAATAGCATGGAATTACAATTCAAATGTAGTTTTTTTGTAAGCCTTTCAAAAGAATTCAAAATATGAAAAATTAATGAAGATTAATTGAAGCCATCAGACACTTGAAAAGTGGCACATCACATCTCTAATGTAATCATTTTAACTTTTCAACAGAAATAGCACTGCAAAAATATTAAGGACATACTTCTGTATTTTGGTAGTTATGCTGTCAACATTTAACAAGATTTCTTCAACTTGGACTTGTTTTAAATGTTGTATGCCACTTCAAGTTGTCAAAGACGTGCTGTGAAATACAGCCGACAGGATTGCGCACCAAACACGAAGCAAGGCCAAAGCGCATGCATGGTGCAGGAGAACAAAGGACTTCTTTCATTTAAGGTTTGTGATAAACCATCAAACTCATTCGTTAAAAGGACTCTATAGTAATATAAAGCGAGTTTTTCTGGACATTATCATGCAAGAAAAGTTTATTTTTGGGACCGCGATCACCGCGTAATGATTTTTAAAGGTTGCATTACAAACATTTAACTGTCCCATGTGATCAGCCAGTGCGATTGGAAGTCCATGCTCAATTATTGCCTCCGTAAATAAAACTTCGGCATTTATCACATCCAAAGAATCTGTTTGGGCGACAAAAAACGTTGAAAGTTTTCCACTTGTATCGCTAGCAACGGCATTAGACTTGTGTTTTTTTGTCCCAACGTGGTCTTTTACATCGCTAATTCCTCCGTGTCCGATTGAAAAATCTTGTCTGCACAAGGTGCAATTCGCGTAGTTTTCACCCTTTTTTTTTTTAAATTAATGAAAAACCGTATTTTTTATCACTGCAACCGTAACCCGGAATAGGTTGATGAAAACCGTACGAATTACGGGAAAACCGGAGTAGTTGGCAGGTATGCCTCACTAATGCCTTGCATCGTCTATATTAGATATATAACAACGGGCGGGTGCGGGCGGATGGCGGGTGGGTGCAGGTCTTATCAAATGTTACATCGGGTGGATGGCGGATGGTTGACGACTTTCTGATGCGGTTGCGGATGAAATAATTGCCTATCCGCGCATCTCTAATGTATATATATTTCCGAATTGGTTTAACTGCCACCCGCCTGAATCTATTTAAAATCTAATTTTTTTTTATATCAACCGCCCGATCCGCGGATAATCCGCGCACTCCGCGGTTGTGTCCGCAAACCGCGCATCTCTAGTATGTACACTTTTGACCACAACTGTCCCTCTCCAGTGACATGGCCACAGCATGAACCTACCTCTCCGGTGTCACGGCCACAGCATGAACCTACCTCTCCAGCGACATGGCCACCAGCATGCGGACTTGATGGTGGGCGTCCGCCAGAAGAGACGGGAGCAGAAGGGAGACGGGGTGCTCCTCCTCTTTGATGCTCAGGATGGCCCACCTGCACCATGGGTCCGCCTGGAGGGAGCAGGGAACATCTTCAACACGCTGAGGAACCTTGGCCACCTTCTCTTCTGAGAGCCTGACTTGCCTCCAACAACTCCACCAGACATCGCGCTAAAGCGGCGCGCGCGGCTGAGGTGCACTTCCCCGTTTGGCTCAGATAACTACAACACAAGAATAAACACAAGTCAGACACGACAAGGGTCCGATACAACCTTTTCACTTCTGATACCGGTATGGACCCTATACCAGGGGTCGGCAACCCAAAATGTTGAAAGAGCCATATTGGACCAAAAATACAACAACAACAAAATGACCTCAAATATAGCTACAAATGAGGCACTATGATGCAATATGTACATATAGCTAGCCTAAATAGCATGTTAGCATCGATTAGCTTGCAGTCATGCAGTGACCAAATATGTCTGATTAGCACTATTAGTGTCCAATGACGGCCTGCTACCAAACAACGTTATGTCCTTTCTGCAGTGAATGTAGTAATAAAGGCTACAGACCAGAACCCTGCCAGCACTTGGAGAAGGGAGCCTTGCACATGTTTCATCTCCACTTGCACATGATGAGTTCTGCCCAGGCTTCTGATGGAGGGCAGCAAAGCCAGAAGCAGAGAAACACAGACCTCCTGGTCCTGGCGATACAGAGAGCACAGGTCCCTGTGAAGACACCACAGCGTTTAGGTGACATCAAGGACACTTCCTGTTGATGCTGGGAAGAAGAGTTTCCTACGCCAGAGGACGCAGCAGAGCGTCAAACTCCTCCGGGGTGAGGCAGTCGTCAGCAGGAAGCCTCTCCAACACAACGAGGTACTGAAAGGAGAACCTTTTGGTCAGAAGCGTGTCAGGATGACCTCCAGCTGATGCTACCCACCATGTTTAGATGTAAGGCCTTGCCGGGGTCGATCTGCTCCACCAGCAGCAGGATCCTGCGGCGGACCTCCTGGGGTTTGAAGAGTTGGCCGCCGACGGGCTGCATGGAGCCGCACTCGCACAGAAACTCCAGGATTCCCAGGAGAGCAAGATCTTGTTGGGCCAAATGTTGGTCAGCTAAGAGGCTCTTTGCACCTTCAGAAAGACAGCTCGGGTTTGCATGTTGGTATGAAATAAGGATTAGTTCACTCATTAACTTTCTCTCTTGGCTCTAGACGTGTAAGTGGGATAAAACAAACAACATGTTTACTTGACCCACTTCCTGGGAAACTTATCAAGGAGCTTTTTGTATCCATCAGTGCTAAATATTATAAACTTATCACTTTCCTCTGGCACTGTTCCCCTAGCATTCAAGAAAGCGGTTATTCATCCTCTGCTCAAAAGACCTAACCTCGATCCTGACCTCATGGTAAACTACCGACCGGTGTCCCACCTTCCCTTTATTTCCAAAATCCTCGAAAAAATTGTCGCACAGCAGCTAAATGAACACTTAGTGTCTAACAATCTCTGTGAACCTTTTCAATCCGGTTTCAGGGCAAATCACTCTACGGAGACAGCCCTCGCAAAAATGACTAATGATCTACTGCTAACGATGGATTCTGATGCGTCATCTATGTTGCTGCTTCTTGATCTTAGCGCTGCTTTCCATACCGTCGATCATAACATTTTATTAGAGCGTATCAAAACACGTATTGGTATGTCAGACTTAGCTTTGTCGTGGTTTAACTCTTATCTTACTGACAGGATGCAATGCGTCTCCCATAATAATGTGACCTCGGACTATGTTAAGGTAACGTGCGGAGTTCCTCAGGGTTCGGTTCTTGGCCCTGCACTCTTTAGTATTTACATGCTGCCGCTAGGCCACATCATACGCAAATACGGTGTTAGCTTTCATTGTTATGCTGATGACAGCCAACTCTACATGCCCCTAAAGCTGACCAACACGCCGGATTGTAGTCAGCTGGAGGCGTGTCTTAATGAAATTAAACAATGGATGTCCGCTAACTTCTTGCAACTCAACGCCAAGAAAACTGAAATGCTGATTATCGGTCCTGCTAAACACCGACATTTATTTAATAATACCACCTTAACATTTGACAACCAAACAATTACACAAGGCGAATCAGTAAAGAATCTGGGTATTATCTTCCACCCAACTCTCTCCTTTGAGTCACACATTAAGAGTGTTACTAAAACGGCCTTCTTTCATCTCCGTAATATCGCTAAAATTCGTTCTATTTTATCCACTAGCGACGCTGAGATCATTATTCATGCGTTCGTTACGTCTCGTCTCGACTACTGTAACGTATTATTTTCGGGTCTCCCTATGTCTAGCATTAAAAGATTACAGTTGGTACAAAATGCGGCTGCTAGACTTTTGACAAGAACAAGAAAGTTTGATCATATTACGCCTATACTGGCTCACCTGCACTGGCTTCCTGTGCACTTAAGATGTGACTTTAAGGTTTTACTACTTACGTATAAAATACTACACGGTCTAGCTCCGTCCTATCTTGTCGATTGCATTGTACCATATGTCCCGGCAAGAAATCTGCGTTCAAAGAACTCCGGCTTATTAGTGATTCCCAGAGCCCAAAAAAAGTCTGTGGGCTATAGAGCGTTTTCTATTGGGGCTCCAGTACTATGGAATGCCCTCCCGGTAACAATTAGAGATGCTACCTCAGTAGAAGCATTTAAGTCCCATCTCAAAACTCATTTGTATACTCTAGCCTTTGAATAGCCCCCCTTTTTTTAGACCAGTTGATCTGCCGTTTCTTTTCTTTTCTCCTCTGCTCCCCCCTATCCCTTGTGGAGGGGAAGACACACAGATCCGGTGGCCATGGATGGGGTGCTGGCTGTCCGGGGTCGGGACCCGGGGTGGACCGCTCGCCTGTATATTGGTTGGGAACATCTCTGCACTGCTGACCCGTCTCCGCTCGGGATGGTGTCCTGCTGGCCCCACTATGGACTGGACTCGTACTATTATGTTGGATCCACTATGGACTGGACTCTCACAATATTATGTCAGACCTACTCGACACCCATTGCTTTCGGTCTCCCCTAGAGGGGGGGGGTTACCCACATATGCGGTCCTCTCCAAGGTTTCTCATAGTCATTCACATCGACGTCCCACTGGGGTGAGTTTTTCCTTGCCCTTATGTGGGCTTTGTACCGAGGATGTCGTTGTGGCTTGTGCAGCCCTTTGAGACACTTGTGATTTAGGGCTATATAAATAAACATTGATTGATTGATTGATTGAAAGGCGGTCGCACTCCCTGCCCTCTGCTTAGTTTAGATTGTGGCGTTCCACAGGGACGTTGCCTGGGACCTTTACTTTTTTCTATATTCACCAATGATTTACCTTGGGCTACCGGGCATGCCAAATTGCTTCTTTATGCTGATGATGCAACGTTATATCATGCAGTGTACTTAATGTAGTATTGAGTGAGGAACTAAAAGCTGTGCATGACTGGACAGTATGTAACAGACTTGTCCTTAACATCTCAAAAACAAAAAAGTATTGTATTGGGGACTAGGCAAGGGTTATCTTGTGACCCAAAGTTGGATCTGAGGCTAGTTATTTCAACAGTTCAACAGGTCAGAAGTGACAAGCTCCTTGGAGTGATGCTGGACTGCACTCTATCCTGGTCAAATCATATCAGTGATATAGTTACAAAGATGGGAAGGGCTGTTGGTGTTTCCAGAAAATGTGCTGCTTTTGTTGATCCACCTCTTCTTTGTCAGATTGTTAAGAGTTTAGTCTTGTGTCATGTGGACTATTGTTCTACAGTCTGGGCGTCTGCTGCAAGTGGTGAGATCAGTAAGCTCCAGATTGTCCAGAATAGGGCAGCAAGGCTGGTTCTGGGTTGTTCACTAAGAACCAATGTGAACCAAATGCATGCTTCTCTTTCCTGGCTAACACATACCTGCCAACTTTTGAAATCAGAAAAACCTAGTAGCCAGGGTCCAGGGGCCACAGCCCACCATTGATTGTTCGTGTCACGTGATAATCTGAATGGAACCAGTAGAGAAGAACTCTGACATGAAGTGCAGCTACAGCCACAAAGACTTCAGTTATGTCCCACCTCCTCCAGGCATTTTGCTCAATATGCCATTCAAACAGGAGCTCAGAACATTCACAGAGTTCTTTCATCAGACTGTTGACACATTTGATACTTGCTACTAAATGTGCCAAAGTGTGCTCCATCTCACCTGGTGCACACGAGGCTTCATTGTTGGGTCTCTGGGTCCCCAGGTGGGACTCCTCATCCTCTTCAAACAGAGGGATGTCATCGCCATGCTGCGTTCTGCTCATTTCCCAGTCGTCGTCGGTGGATTCTTCCTCATCCACAACAGACACTTTGCGAGTAGCATTGCCTAGCTGAAGAAACAAGGACACTTTCAACATGTGATCTAATCTCATTTCTACACACTGTAATCAGGGTGAACGAGTAAACCTGGCTAGAGAATTATCGGGCCTGTATTAGGAATTGTGAAATCCGGTAACATTCAAAAGAGAAAGTCAAAAACCAAGGGCTGTGTGGAAGTGATGGTTGGAGACAAAATACAGTTTGTTTACACCAATGGATCGAAACATCCAATCAGAGGAAGTACAGGTATGCTCTGGATAGCAGTTACAGAAATAACAACAAACCATTTGGCAGTGTTTACAGTCGAGCTATTGGCAATCACAGCAGCACTACAGCGGGGAGAAGAGTCACCGCTAAAAAAGGTGGTGGTCTGCTCTGACTCAAGGTCAGCTTTAATCTCTGTTCAAAATTTGAGATATAGTTAATGACATATACAAAATAGTGTTCAGGGTTGAGAAGGTAAATACCAGCGCATGGTTCCTATGGGAATAAAGGACAATTGATTGGCAGATCAGCTGGCAAAGCAGACACTAACGCTAGAGCAGCTCAGTAAGACCAAAGAAAAATCATTTATTAAAAGGAAAACTTTTGAAAAGGTGGCAAGTACAAACCCCGTTTCCATATGAGTTGGGAATGTGTGTTAGATGTAAATATAAACGGAATACAATGATTTGCAAATCCTTTTCAACCCATATTCAGTTGAATATGCTACAAAGACAACATATTTGATGTTCAAACTCATAAACTTTATTTTTTTTTTGCAAATAATAATTAACTTAGAATTTCATGGCTGCAACACGTGCCAAAGTAGTTGGGAAAGGGCATGTTCACCACTGTGTTACATGGCATTTCCTTTTAACAACACTCAGTAAAGGTTTGGGAACTGAGGAGACACATTTTTGAAGCTTCTCAGGTGGAATTCTTTCCCATCCAGATGTGTAAGTTACCCATGTCTTGGGCACTAATACACCCCCATACCATCACACATGCTGCCTTTTACACTTTGCGCCTAGAACAATCCGGATGGTTCTTTTCCTCTTTGGTCCGGAGGACACGACGTCCACAGTTTCCAAAAACAAATTTGAAATGTGGACTCGTCAGACCACAGAACACTTTTCCACTTTGTATCAGTCCATCTTAGATGAGCTCAGGCCCAGCGAAGCCAACAGCGTTTCTGGGTGTTGTTGATAAACGGTTTTCGCCTTGCATAGGAGTTTTAACTTGCACTTACAGATGTAGCGACCAACTGTAGTTACTGAAAGTGGGTTTCTGAAGTGTTCCTGAGCCCATGTGGTGATATCCTTTACACACTGATGTCGCTTGTTGATGCAGTACAGTCTGAGGGATCGAAGGTCACGGGCTTAGCTGCTTACGTGCAGTGATTTCTCCAGATTCTCTGAACCCTTTGATGATATTACGTACCGTAGATGGTGAAATCCCTAAATTCCTTGCAATAGCTGGTTGAGAAAGGTTTTTCTTAAACTGTTCAACAATTTGCTCACGCATTTGTTGACAAAGTGGTGACCCTCGCCCCATCCTTGTTTGTGAATGACTGAGCATTTCATGGAATCTACTTTTATACCCAATCATGGCACCCACCTGTTCCCAATTAGCCTGCACACCTGTGGGATGTTCCAAATAAGTGTTTGATGAGCATTCCTCAACTTTATCAGTATTTATTGCCACCTTTCCCAACTTCTTTGTCACGTGTTGCTGGCATCAAATTCTAAAGTTAATGATTATTTGCAAAAAAAAAAAAAATGTTTATCAGTTTGAACATCAAATATGTTGTCTTTGTAGCATATTCAACTGAATATGGGTTGAAAATGATTTGCAAATCATTGTATTCCGTTTATATTTACATCTAACACAATTTCCCAATTCATATGGAAACAGGGTTTGTACATTGGGACATGAGTACAACAGGAAGACACTTATATGCAATAGAGAACACAGTAGGAGCGGGAAGAACTGTAAGGGGGAGCACAAAAGAAGAAGGAATCATATCACGCATTAGATTAGGACACTAATCCATCTAATCTAATCTAATAAACCATTGCACCTTGTAAACAAACACCCAACAGGATTATGTGACACCTGCAGTGAAGTAGAGTCAGTAGAGCATGCAATCATTCATTGGAGAAAATGAAGACAGGAAGTTAAAAAAAAACATGGACAGAAGAAAGTGACTCTCAAAGCGGCATCAAAAAAAATGAGTGAGGTTTCTACAAAAGACAAAGAATAGAATTTGTATGGGAAGGTGTGTGAAGGATGGAGAAGGGAGGGAACTCTGGTTCACACTCCAACACACCTTTAAGGTTGAGTGCCGATTAGAGATGCGCGGTTTGCGGACACAACCACGGAGTCCGCGGATTATCCGCGGATCGGGCGGTTGAAATAAAATTTTAAAAAAATTTATCCGCGGGTCGGGTCGGGCGGTTGAAATAAAAAAAAATTAGATTTTAAAATTGATTCAGGCGGGTGGCAGTTAAACCAATTGGGAAATATATATACATAGTTAAATGTTGTTACACACATACGAAAAACGAGCAGGCACCTGCAGCATATGCCACAACAGAAGAAGAAAAAGAAAAGAGATGGACACTTTTACGGAGCGGAGAAGGGACGCCTCGCCGGGGTCCGGGACCGAGGCCCCTTCCCCCGAGAGGGCCCCACCGGGAGCCGTAGCTGAGGTGATCCGCGAGAAGGGCCCGACGCACGTCCAGGGTCATCACCGCACCGACACCCCGCCTCGTCCGCCTTCGCCACGGCCGGCGTCACGCGCAGCAGGTAAGCAGCTTACCTGCCCGCCACCCCCGTGGCCGGGGGCTCGTAACAGGGGTCACTCCGCGCGCTCCGCCCGCGCAGCTTACCTGCCCGCCACCCCCGTTGCCGGTGGCACGTAACAGGGATCACTCCGCGCGCAGTGCGCTCACAAAAGGGGTGGGGCTCACCCTGGTGAGCCGAGTGGGCCACTTTTAGTAAGCAGAACTGGCGCTGCGGGATGAACCGAACGCCGGGTTAAGGCGCCCGATGCCGACGCTCATCAGACCCCAGAAAAGGTGTTGGTTGATATAGACAGCAGGATGGTGGCCATGGAAGTCGGAACCCGCTAAGGAGTGTGTAACAACCCACCTGCCGAATCAACTAGCCCTGAAAATGGATGGCGCTGGAGCGTCGGGCCCATACCCGGCCGTCGCTGGCAGCGAGAGCCGCGAGGGCTAGGCCGCGACGAGTAGGATGGCCGCCGCGGTGCGCGCTGAAGCCTCGGGCGCGAGCCCGGGTGGAGCCGCCGCGGGTGCGAGGGACATCGCACCTCCACGCGCTTGGAGGTGCGCTCAGCGCGGCTCCCAGATGATTGCGCACTGGTGTCTCCTTTCTTTAACAGGCAAAAGCTTTATAACCTCACTAATGCCTTGCATCGTCTATATTAGATATATAACAACGGGCGGGTGCGGGCGGGAGCGGGCGAGTGCAGTTCTGATTAAATGTTAGATCGGGTGGATGGCGGATGGTTGACTTTTGTGATGCGGTTGCGGATGAAATAATTGCCTATCCGCGCATCTCTAGTGCCGATACAATAAAATAAAAAACACTTCCATAAAAGGCGAGAGTACTCATACTGTGCTACAGGTGGGTTTGGGTGAGCAAATCAAGCGCTCCTTTTCTCCTGTCATAAACTGCCCCTCATCTCATAGTTGATCGGGTGGGAATTGTTCACTGTTTCAGAGGAAGACATTCTATCTGCTACGGCAACATCGCTACCAAAGTGTTTAGAAAGCCTAAGAAGACGCCTGCTGCTAAAAAAGACAGCAACAAACATAGGTGTGCACAAACTATCGTTCATAATAACATAAATACATTATTGGTTATCAGTCTTGAGAAGCAGGAAGTTATCTCTATTGGTTTATAAAAAAAAATATATCATGCATCCCTAACTGTAATACCCTGTATACCTGCATATATGATTGTGCTTGTAATATAGAATAAAACATTACCAAAAGTTTGTAGATCTCGGCCAGTTCGCTGACAAGACTGGCCGGTAGCGTCATTAGGAACAGACGAGAGGAGACGGTGCAAACCTTGTCCTGGTGAGAAGAAAACACTTCATGTCCACAAGCCAAAGAAATAATAAGACATTAGAAAGAAATATACACCTGCTTTGGTCTTGAGGTGGACAGGGTGCACAGCCGCATGATGGACCTCAGCGTGGTCATTGTGGATTCTTCACTCATCTTCACTTTCACGCTCGAAACAAATCCACTCAACTCCTGGGCCAGCGTCTTAAATGTCATAAATAAAGGCGCAGAACAAATGGGATGAAGGGAAAAGTAATGGCTGTAATGTGGCGTTGTACGGTATACCGCTAGTAGTACTAATTCATTAAAAAAGGTACTCCAGCACCCCCGTGACCCCGAGAGGGACAAGCGGTAGAAAATGGATGGACTATACTGACTTTGAAAAATACCCATATATTTATTTATTTTTTTTAAAATTTTTAATGGACACGATGGCGCGCCGTGGTGGCATTGCTGGTAATACAGGTAAAAGCCAGTAAATTAGAATATTTTGAAAAACTTGATTTATTTCAGTAATTGCATTCAAAAGGTGTAACTTGTACATTATATTTATTCATTGCACACAGACTGATGCATTCAAATGTTTATTTCATTTAATTTTGATGATTTGAAGTGGCAACAAATGAAAATCCAAAATTCCGTGTGTCACAAAATTAGAATATTACTTAAGGCTAATACAAAAAAGGGATTTTTAGAAATGTTGGCCAACTGAAAAGTATGAAAATGAAAAATATGAGCATGTACAATACTCAATACTTGGTTGGAGCTCCTTTTGCCTCAATTACTGCGTTAATGCGGCGTGGCATGGAGTCGATGAGTTTCTGGCACTGCTCAGGTGTTATGAGAGCCCAGGTTGCTCTGATAGTGGCCTTCAACTCTTCTGCGTTTTTGGGTCTGGCATTCTGCATCTTCCTTTTCACAATACCCCACAGATTTTCTATGGGGCTAAGGTCAGGGGAGTTGGCGGGCCAATTTAGAACAGAAATACCATGGTCCGTAAACCAGGCACGGGTAGATTTTGCGCTGTGTGCAGGCGCCAAGTCCTGTTGGAACTTGAAATCTCCATCTCCATAGAGCAGGTCAGCAGCAGGAAGCATGAAGTGCTCTAAAACTTGCTGGTAGACGGCTGCGTTGACCCTGGATCTCAGGAAACAGAGTGGACCGACACCAGCAGATGACATGGCACCCCAAACCATCACCCAACCATGCAAATTTTGCATTTCCTTTGGAAATCGAGGTCCCAGAGTCTGGAGGAAGACAGGAGAGGCACAGGATCCACGTTGCCTGAAGTCTAGTGTAAAGTTTCCACCATCAGTGATGGTTTGGGGTGCCATGTCATCTGCTGGTGTCGGCATGTAGCGTGCTTAGTCTGGAGGCTAAATACACACAGTGTGTTATGTAACTGTTGTTTAGTGTTGATATTCTTTGCTTAGTTTGATAAATGTTGGAGCAGTTTGCTTCATCAGGAGGGTGAAGTCGCTCAACTTAAAGTGTTGGATTTAACTGTGTTGGATCATTGGCTGCTGGTGAGGGCATAGAAAAAGGGGCATTTTTCTACCAGTAGACAGCGTTTAAGATTGAGTGTTTCACTGCTAAATTAATAATATATTTATATTGAATATGGATTTTAAATATGTATCTAAATAGGTGGTTAATTGGTTAGGTATTTATGTATTTGCATATTGGGTTTTCTGTTGCATTTATCTATTGTGTTTCTGGGTTTAAATGTATTTTATATGTATCTTGGTGCATTTATGTTGAGACAATTTATTTAAAATCTGTTTTAACTTAAAGGGAAAAGATGTGTCCATTTTCTTGCACTTGTTTAATGGTTAAGAGTTTGATAGCCTAATTAATAATTGTAAATTATGGGATTGATAATTGATTGATTTTTTACAGCATGTTAATCTTGTGGTGGTTTGTCCTTAAAGGTTTTTCACCTACTAAAGAAGCTAAAGGCTACTAAAGGCTCCTAAAGGCTTAAAGACAGCTAATGACAGCTAAAGAAACTAAAGTCTACTAACACTGCTAAAGACTGCTAAAAAGACTAAAGAAGAAAAAAGAAGCTGCTTCTTCGTTGGAAAAACTGTTGCAAACTAAAGGAAAATAAAAGGAAAAAGTAACTACGGTCTGGTCTTTTGAGTGAAATCCAGAAGCCACATTCAGCATTGGTACATCCCTTCAAGTGTGGGATAAGCACAGCGAAAAAAGCAAAACACTTGACAGTTGTTGTATGCACACTGTGTCGAGCGGAAATGGCCTATCATAGCAGCACAACGGCTATGAAGGAACATTTGAAAAGAAAACACCCGACAGCGTTCTTGCCATCACCATCAACTAGTCAATCATCCGCGTGAGTATACGTTGTCATCATTACACAAAAACATGAATGTGTCATTTGTATCTGCGTTGTAAATTCATAAACTAAAACACTGTTTCGCCTGTTCAGTGTTTACAAAGACGCTAACGTTAATTAGTTGTGCAAATACCTTTTACAACATTAACAGTTACATATACTATGTACAAACCAACAATTAACTTTCACTTTAATCATACTATCATTGTTGTGTTATTAAGCAAAATAAGCAATACTTTTACTTTTGTTGAAATGTTTACACTGTTACAGAATATTCGTTTTGCACTTTTTTTGTATTGGATGTTTATCTTTATTTTTGCACATTTTAAAGCAAAATAAGCAATACTTTTACTTTAGAAATGCTTATACTATTGCAGAATATTAAGATTTGCACTGGATGTTTACTTTTATATTTGCACATTAAAAAGCAAATAAGCTACTTTTAATTGTGTTAAATGTTAAAAGTTTTAAATGTTTACATTGTTACAGAATATTTTGTCATGTTGTTGTCAATGTTGACTGAGTGGCCATACTTTTTTTTTTGTAAATAAAAGCCATGCCTTTTGAAAAAACTGGCCTACATTTATTTTTTCATCTTCATTTTAAATAAAAAAAATAATCGGTAAAAGGAAAAATAATCTATAGATTAATCGAAAAAATAATCTATAGATTAACCGATTAATCGAAAAAAAATAATCTATAGATTAATCGATAGAAAAATAATCGTTAGCTGCAGCCTTAATTTCATGACATTCTTCTTTGATTGCAATTATAAACATGTTTCATGTATCAAAACTTGTTCTCTTAAAATAAAGCCAATACTGAATTTCTTTGTGGACCCTTTATTTTGAAAAGTATTGAAATACATTTTGGTACTGGTAAAATATGTGTTTTGAACGCTCACCTTTGCTTTAGTAAAGAGCTGTGATCGTGCAGCCTCCTCCTCAGTCATACAGCCTGATGCCACGGAACATGCTAGAACCCCAGTCAGCAGACCGGCACAGCGCACCAGACACTCTGGGGGTGTGGACGGGTTCTGTGGGAGGACAATCGGAGTAAATCGCCCTGTGATGTCCGCACAAACAGACGTAGCGGTTGCTCTTCGACTCACATCAGGAACGTAGCAGTTGAGCGTGTTGTCAATCACTAAGAGAAGCGACTGCTCCAACTTCTTCCAGAGGGAGGAGATGGCGGTGAAGTGTCCTTCTGCGGACGTCCTCTTCAAAATAGTGTAAGCTCCGCCCACTTGTGACTGTGTGTTAAAAGTGAACTGCAGGTACAAGCGTTCTGTCTCCTCCAGGTCGTCTTTGGCATTGGCTGATGGCCATTCTTGGAAAATGGCACTTAAAAGAAGTGGAATTAAAAGCAGAATCTGAATATCCAACCATGTCAGGACTGAAATCTAATTGTGGGTTGTCTAATTTGCATAAGTCAGACCAGGTTCGTGTGTACGGCAGTGTTTCCCACACATTCATTTATTTGTGGCGGGCCGCCACGAAAGAATTACGTCCGCCACAAATGGATTTTTCGGCTTTTGACTCGCTCGACCGCTCATAAAAGCAATGGGACTGTCTGTGAATGTTGCTTGTAGTTACACCTACGGTGCAGTAGGTGACGGTAGCCTACTATGCATTGTAACTCCGCCAATAGCACCTAATTCACCTGGTGGGGAAGAGGAGGATGAGGAAGAGGAAGAAGAAGAAGAAGAAGAAGAAGGACGGATGGGATCAAAATACTCGCCGGCTACTTTTCATAATGATGGCGCTTCCTACGTTTCTACCTCAAACGTCCAAAAGCTGCTGAAAGCCTTGATCCGGGATGCCATGGGGAAAAAAACTTAAATGGTGCCTTTTGGCGATAGTTAGCAGCTTGGTGGCTCATAGCCGGCTAGCTAACGCTTGCTAGCGTGGTAGCATTGCTTCATTTTTACAGGTGTTATAGGTAGATAGGTTATAGCTGCATCGCTCGCGGCTCGTCATATATTTAACGTTAATCCGCGATTTCACCGAGCGTTTCACCGACGAGCTAACGTGTCCAGGTTATAACCATGTTGTCAATAAACACATATGGACTGAAGCTAAATTGTCCACTGTCCACTGCAGCATGTGAATGCAATGAAAAGAATAAAATCTGAGCCAACCAGCTGTTAAAATGTTGTCCAGGTTAATGTTTTGGCCATTAAAGGCCCTTCATTTCAAGATTTCAACTGTGATCGGGCTTTAAACAGGTGGCTGACCTGTTCAGATGAGTGTAACTGCTACTGGTCAAATAATGTGAAATAGCATTTAATTTGACATGTATGCAATGCCATTTAAATGTAATTATAAATAATAATAATAAATACTGTGTAGTGTTGTAACTAGTCAACGGGAAGAATTTTAGTAAGATATAAGCCATGAGCACTACACAGCCAGAAAAAAACCTAGGCAGGACAAGTAAAAAATATTGGGGCAAGTAGATTTGAGAAGTCAGGCAAGTAGAAAAAAACCTTAACGTTGAACCCTGCATGTGTTGAGCTGCTGCCGCTTAAGGTTAGACGGCACTGTACATCAATCAATCAATCAATGTTTATTTATATAGCCCTAAATCACAAGTGTCTCAAAGGGCTGTACATAGAGCGCTTCTGCTCGTTAGTAATCAATTCTAATGTTGGATGTTCACTCCTTCACACAGATGAGTATAGAAAAATATTTTCAACGGCCGAAAAGGGCTCAACTTGGAGAGGAGGTAGGCCTACAGTCCGGACCACAGGTGCGACCTGTTCAGCAGCAGCAGGAGGAGGAGGAGGAGGTTGACTGACTGGGGCAGGACACCTCTGCCTCTGTTTCACTTCATGTTGCTGGTAAATAATATGGTTGTAGTAGTAGACTAAAGTTAAATTATTTAGTATTCACTAATTAAAGGGGCAGAGCTTTAAGAGACATTTAGCTTTTATATTTTATAAGATATATTTTTTGTAAGAACCACAATTAATAAATATATTTCAGTGAATCACTAATTGTTCAAATCTGTATATAAATATGTACATAAAATGTAATTATATTCCAACTCCGCGTTCTTCTTGGTCATCGGCGCTGCTGCCACCGCCACCACCCCCCACCCCCCAACCACAAATAGATGCCTGTCCTGTGGGAAACACTGTACGGAGATGTAACGATTCAAAGACAGTCCCATTATAATGTGTTTATGAGCCACTGGCAATTTATTCATGGCACGTCTGCCACAAGCAGGGCTGGGCGATAAAACGATATCAATATTTATCGCCATAGACACGTAATAGACATCAATAAAAAAATGTGTTCCATAAAATGTTAGAAGGTTGGTTGCATGAACAAAGACACTCGCTCTCTGGTAACCCAGCAAAGCAGGAAGTGATCATGTGACACGCTAACAGCCAATCAGGTGACAGTATCAACTATCAAGTTTGCTTGATTCTTTGCATGGAGCGAGAAGAGAAAGTCAAAATGAAGAAATTGTGGATAAAAGAGGAAATGTTTTTGGGATGTTTCCAAAGGGACCGTAGTCAGACCCATGTGGGCTGTAAATGAAGCAAGACAAGAGCGCTAACACCACACCACCTTAGCTCACCCTTTAGAGCACAGCTGTAACTTCCTGCCACTAAACTTGCACAAAATATTTATTCTCAGGTTTCTCTATGTTTACATTTTCACACTATTTTCTTACACTTTATGAAACTTTTCTTACATATTCCTTCATTTTAACAGCTTATTGTTAAATGTTCAATGTGATTTTACTATTTTGTTGACATTGTTTGAGTGTTTTCCATGCTTGTGTTGACATTTCCTTTCTGCCTTAATAGCTGAGGGATTATAATCACAGGAAGTTAAAATATATTTCTCCTGCTCCTTATTTTCCAAATGTGATAAAACAAGTCAATAATTATTGATATCGACCGATATATTAATAATATTTAAACAATTACTGCAAAACAAAAATTCCTTTCCATAGTTAAATAAGAATAACAGGACGAATTAATGTTACACAGCCGTTATTTCCTGGCACTAAACATGCAGAAAATAGTTCTCAGGTTCCTCGATGTTTATACATTTTGCACTATTTTCTTACACTTTATGAAGCATTTCATACATATTCCTTCATTTTAAGAGTTTATTGTTAAGTGTTCAATGTGATTTTACTATTTTGTTGACATTGAGTGTTTTCCATGCTTGTGTTGACATTTCATTTCTGTCTTGATAGCTGAGGGATTATAATCACAGGAAGTTACATTTCTAATAAAATATATTATTTTCTCCTGCTCCTTAGTTTCCATAGGTCATAAAACATGTAAATAATTATTGATATCCATCCATCCATCCATCTTCTTCCGCTTATCAAAGGTCGGGTCGCGGGGGCAGCAGCCTAAGCAGGGAAGCCCAGACTTCCCTCTCCCCAGCCACTTCGTCCAGCTCCTCCCGGGGGATCCAGAGGCGTTCCCAGGCCAGCCGGGAGACATAGTCTTCCCAACGTGTCCTGGGTCTTCCCCGTGGCCTCCTACCGGTCGGACGTGCCCTAAACACCTCCCGAGGGAGGCGATCGGGTGGCATCCTGACCAGATGCCCGAACCACCTCATCTGGCTCCTCTCGATGTGGAGGAACAGCGGCTTTACTTTGAGCTCCCCGCGGATGACAGAGCTTCTCACCCTATCTCTAAGGGAGAGCCCCGCCACCCGGCGGAGGAAACTCATTTGGGCCGCTTGTACCCGTGATATTGTCCTTTCGGTCATAACCCAAAGCTCATGACCATAGGTGAGGATGGGAACGTAGATCGACCGCTAAATCGAGAGCTTTGCCTTCCGGCTCAGCTCCTTCTTCACCACAACGGATCGATACAGCATCCGCATTACTGAAGATGCCACACCGATCCGCCTGTCGATCTCACGATCCACTCTTCCCTCACTCGTGAACAAGACTCCGAGGTACTTGAACTCCTCCACTTGGGGCAAAATCTCCTCCCCAACCCGGAGATGGCACTCCACCCTTTTCCGGGCGAGAACCATGGACTCGGACTTGGAGGTGCTGATTCTCATTCCAGTCGCTTCACACTCGGCTGCGAACCGATCCAGCGAGAGCTGAAGATCCTGGCCAGATGAAGCCATCAGGACCACATCATCTGCAAAAAGCAGAGACCTAATCCTGCAGCCACCAAACCGGATCCCCTCAACGCCTTGACTGCGCCTAGAAATTCTGTCCATAAAAGTTCAGAACAGAATGGGTGACAAAGGGCAGCCTTGGCGGAGTCCAACCCTCACTGGAAACGTGTCCGACTTACTGCCGGCAATGCGGACCAAGCTCTGACACTGATCATACAGGGAGCGGACCGCCAAAATCAGACAGTCCGATACCCCATACTCTCTGAGCACTCCCCACAGGACTTCCCGAGGGACACGGTCCAATGCCTTCTCCAAGTCCACAAAGCACATGTAGACTGGTTGGGCAAACATGCACCCTCAAGGACCCTGCCGAGAGTATAGAGCTGGTCCACAGTTCCACGACCAGGACCAAAACCACACTGTTCCTCCTGAATCCGAGGTTGGACTATCCGGCGTAGCCTCCTCTCCAGTACACCTGAATAGACCTTACCGGGAAGGCTGAGGAGTGTGATCCCACGATAGTTAGAACACACCCTCTGGTTCCCCTTCTTAAAGAGAGGAACCACCACCCCGGTCTGCCAATCCAGAGGTACCGCCCCCAATGTCCACGCGATGCTGCAGAGTCTTGTCAACCAAGACAGCCCCACAGCATCCAGAGCCTTAAGGAACTCCGGGCGGATCTCATCCACCCCCAGGGCCTTGCCACCGAGGAGCTTTTTAACTACCTCAGCAACCTCAGCCCCAGAAATAGAAGAGCCCACCACAGATTCCACAGGCACTGCTTCCTCATAGGAAGACGTGTTGGTGGGATTGAGGAGGTCTTCGAAGTATTCTCTCCACCGATCCACATTTTATTGATATCGACCGATATATTAATAATATTTAAATGATTACTGCAAAAAAAAAATCATTTTCCATAGTTGAATAAGAATAACAGGGTAAATTAATGTTACACAACCATTATTTCCTAGCAGGAAACAGAACACATTTGAAATAAAATGTATTTCTCTTGCTTCTTATTTCCCACAGGCCATAAAAATAAAAAATAGTTATCGATATCAACCGATACAAAACACTTGTATCGGGATAGAGTTCTCAGCTGTATCCCTCTTCCCTAGCCACAAATAAATAAAGTATGTGAAACACTGCTTGTCATATGTCACCTCACCTCTCGACATCCTCAGAACCCAGAAGAAAGTTGAGTCCAGCCCGGGTGTCTTTCAAAGTCAAGGAGAGCAGGATGTTTGCAATCATGTTATGAGGAAAGTCACTGCAGGAGAAGATAATCAATGAATAAACATACAGAAACACGAGCGTGAAGAGAAAACTCAAGCCACCTGCAGATGATAGGATGAGGCCTGGAGCAATCCTCCACCTCGTCGCTCTGATCCGTCATCAGCAACCAGCCAATGAGAGTTTCCTTCAGGTTCGGTGAGCTCGATCCCTCGGGGACGCTCAGATGGTCCCAACTTGCACTCTTGGGGACCGGACATTTCAGCAGGGCCTGGGCCAGACAAATCACAGCGCTCCTAGACAAAAAACACGCAGGGTCGGTCAAGAATCGTCCCTGGTGACCCTGAGCAGATGTTATCGTGTTATATAGCGGGACAAAGACCGGAGACTCACTGGGATGGTTTACATACTGCTCCGGAGAAGAGCTTCCAGAACTCTCGGTCTACATTGACCAGTCCGCCTTTGACAATGCAGACCAGCAGGTCCAGACTGAGCACCTCCAACTGTGGCGAGCTGACCCCCCGCAGTGCCAAAGGCCACACCCGACTCCAGAGTCGGTCCAGTTCTGACTTGTGGATTCGGAGCTTTTCTTGCGAACGGGCCTGACATCGGGCCACCTCTCGTAAACAGCGCAGCACATACGGTCCCCTTTCTCCTCTGCGCTGCTCCGCTAGAAGCTGGTACAACACCGACAGCAGGGGCACCGTCTCCCGGCTGGGCACCACTGAGGGGTACGTGGAGACGAGCGTTGCCGTGATCTGCAGCCTGACCAGTAAAAGTAGAAATGAACATTTTAGTAATCGCTTGTCTAAACCACAATTTTAGTCTAAGTGTTTGTTCTCCTAACTGCCTGTGCCTGGGTTTTGTCAAAGGTAAGACACTTTTATGGCCCTTATGCATTCTTGGAGTACGCTGGAGATGTCCCTAACCCCCACACCTTCCATTTAGACAAAGACTGTTGAGTTTTTGGAAAATCACCCATTTATATTGTATTTGTCTTTAGGTCAAAGGCTACTCTTCAAATGGGTTTCTTTTGTTTATGTTGTTTACTTCCCCCTTTCCATGTTCAGGCACCTTTTGAGCAAAAAAAAAGAGGAAATTTGAGAGAGAAAAAACAAAACAAACATTTTTAATCAGCACAAAGTGCTGCCACGCAAACCCCGAAAGAAAAGTTAGAAAATATAGACTACATTTCCAGCACTATATTTTACCTTTAGACTTATTCTCATCTACCAACTTCTTTTGGCTGTCTTTTTGACACTTGTCAAATGTAACGTACCATTGTTTCATTGGTAAATCATTTATTAACATTGCTATCATTGAACATGCAATGTGAAATTATATAACATGCATGCAAAGAACTCAGAAACATTTCTCATTTGGTAACTCTATCCTTGAGTCACGCCCCCTCGGGTGTCCTGACCTCTGTTTAAAATATCCATCCATCCATCTTCTTCCGCTTATCCGAGGTCGGGTCACGGGGGCAGCAGCCTAAGCAGGGAAGCCCAGACTTCCCTCTCCCCAGCCACTTCGTCCAGCTCTTCCCGGGGGATCCCGAGGCGTTCCCAGGCCAGCCGGGAGACATAGTCTTCCCAACGTGTCCTGGGTCTTCCCCGTGGCCTCCTACCGGTCGTACGTGCTCTAAACACCTCCCGAGGGAGGCAATCGGGTGGCATCCTGACCAGAAGCCCGAACCACCTCATCTGGCTCCTCTCGATGTGGAGGAGCAGCGGCTTTACTTTGAGCTCCCCGCGGATGACAGAGCTTCTCACCCTATCTCTAAGGGAGAGACCCGCCACCCGGCGGAGGAAACTCATTTGGGCCGCTTGTACCCGTGATCTTGTCCTTTCGGTCATAACCCAAAGCTCATGACCATAGGTGAGGATGGGAACGTAGATCGACCGGTAAATTGAGAGCTTTGCCTTCCGGCTCAGCTCCTTCTTCACCACAACGGATCGATACAGCATTTGCATTACTGAAGATGCCGCACCGATCCGCCTGTCGATCTCACGATCCACTCTTTCCTCACTCGTGAACAAGACTCCGAGATACTTGAACTCCTCCACTTGGGGCAGGGTCTCCTCCCCAACCCGGAGATGGCACTCCACCCTTTTCCGGGCGAGAACCATGGACTCGGACTTGGAGGTGCTGATTCTCATCCCAGTCGCTTCACACTCGGCTGCGAACCGATCCAGCGAGAGCTGAAGATCCTGGCCAGATGAAGCCATCAGGACCACATCATCTGCAAAAAGCAGAGACCTAATCCTGCAGCCACCAAACCGGATCCCCTCAGCGCCTTGACTGCGCCTAGAAATTCTGTCCATAAAAGTTATGAACAGAATGGGTGACAAAGGGCAGCCTTGGCGAAGTCCAACCCTCACTGGAAACGTGTCCGACTTACTGCCGGCAATGCGGACCAAGCTCTGACACTGATCATACAGGGAGCGGACCGCCAAAATCAGACAGTCCAATACCCCATACTCTCTGAGCACTCCCCACAGGACTTCCCGAGGGACACGGTCGAATGCCTTCTCCAAGTCCACAAAGCACATGTAGACTGGTTGGGCAAACTCCCATGCACCCTCAAGGACCCTGCCGAGAGTATAGAGCTGGTCCACAGTTCCACGACCAGGACGAAAACCACACTGTTCCTCCTGAATCCGAGGTTGGACTATCCGGCGTAGCCTCCTCTCCAGTACACCTGAATAGACCTTACCGGGAAGGCTGAGGAGTGTGATCCCACGATAGTTAGAACACACCCTCCGGTTCCCCTTCTTAAAGAGAGGAACCACCACCCCGGTCTGCCAATCCAGAGGTACCGCCCCCGATGTCCACGCGATGCTGCAGAGTCTTGTCAACCAAGACAGCCCCACAGCATCCAGAGCCCTAAGGAACTCCGGGCGGATCTCATCCACCCCCGGGGCCTTGCCACCGAGGAGCTTTTTAACTACCTCAGCAACCTCAGCCCCAGAAATAGAAGTTTAAAATACGTCACGTCAAAAACATCCCTTCTCGCTGGCTAATATTAAATACTCTAGAACTACAACTGGTTCGGAACTAACAGTGTTCGGATTGTAATTATCCAATGATGAGCAGCAACGTGGACAGCTGTTAACGTTGTGGCTTGGAGACAGCAAGTAAGCTAGCTAGATGGCTAACTAACTAGCGAGCTTGTTTCGGTGCTCTCAACCATGGTCTTAACTTTTTTCTTCTATTTATTTTGGAGCACTGAAACAAGCTCGTTAGTTCGCTAACCGTTTAGCTTGCTTACTTGTTGTCGCCTGCGTTCGCTCGTCACAACGTTGACGGCTGTCTACTTTGCTGCTAATCATCCATCCATCCATTTTCTACCGCTTGTCTGCATTTTTCATCTAAACACTTCTGGTTTTGCTAATATAACAATTAGAGAAAATATGTTTTGCTCGTTCTTCCTTCCCCTTCAAGGACGGCACACTTCGCCCAACCGCTCCTCTCTCATTCCTCAAAGCAATTGAAGTTCTTTAAATTGTCTTTGTCTCTCTCTCTTGCTTTCTTTCTGTAGCAGCGTAAAAATGTCTCCTCTGTAAACTGGTGTTATTTGGGATCTCAAATAAAATAAAATACCTAATAGACCTTAGCTTTCCGTGGACATTCCAAAACATTTCCTCTTTATACCGTAAACCAGGCGCTGTACTTGGTCCATACCATGGTATGATATCAAAGTCGCTACGCTGATGCTGCAGGTGGCCGAAGAGGACGTCCCAGCTGAGTTCAATCCGTCGTCGCTTGCTCGGTGTTCCACAGATGGAACTAACTGTCTGGGAAGACCTGGGGGAGGCCTCTGCGATCTGAAGGTCTCGGTCCATACTGAAAAGCTGGTGATAAGAAGAAATAATTGTTGAAACTTGTAAACTATAACGCCAACTTTCGTTTGCTTTCATCAGTTGACATGATCTTGTTACCTGGTGACAAATATCCGCTGTGAGCTTGATGATATTTTCTTTGACTCCAATGTGTCTGGTACCAGTGACGTACTTCCCTCGACTGCCAATCTGACTGATTTCTCCAACTAATTCCTCATGAAGGCAGTGCAACAAACTCCGCCACCTGCTCCAGTCCTCAGCATGAGCGCCTGCAAAAAGACGATTGTTCACTCATATTACAATATTTACACACCTGTACTACGGCAAACTGCCAAAACGCCTGTCATCTAAGGACCTGTTTCCTGGGTCTTAGCTCCTTCGGGATGGTGGATGCCAATCTGCAGGGTGAAGAATTGGACAATCTCCTCTTTCAGAGCAGTACTGGGTCTCATGTCGGTCCACACATGCAGGATTGAAGGCAGAAGTTCCTCCCCCAGGCGACACACCCTGGTCCGACAGTTCTTTGCCACGGCTCTCAAGAAGGTGTTGAGTGCTGAGACGAGGTGCTCTAAGACCGGCAAGTGTTTCTCCTGCCTGATGATGATTGAAGGAATAAGAAACATTTACAGACCATGGAAACACGGACGCGCGCAAAGTCTTAGTCCTTGTTGTGCTGCACCTGAGAACTGCCTTTGACACACTTGACCATATAGTCTTGTTACAGAGCTAAGAACACTGGGTGGGAATCACTGGTACTGTTCTGAACTGGTCCAAGTCCTATCTTGAGCACAGAACATTATTTGTTGGAATTGGTAACTGTCTCTGACCAAGTGGCTATGACCTGTGGGGTTCCACAGGGGCATATTCTAGGACCCCTATTGTTGAACTTGTGTCCGAGAACAACGATGCAGATGACAGTTAGATCTAGGTGTCACTGACGGCAGGTAAACATCCGATCTAGTTGTCACTGACGACAGGTGAATATCAGATCTAGGTGTCACTGACGGCAGGTGAACGTCAGATCTAGGTGTCACTGACGACAGGTAAACATCAGATCTAGGTGTCACTGACGACAG
The DNA here is from genome assembly GCF_033978685.3 of Nerophis lumbriciformis. Taxonomy (NCBI): domain Eukaryota; kingdom Metazoa; phylum Chordata; class Actinopteri; order Syngnathiformes; family Syngnathidae; genus Nerophis; species Nerophis lumbriciformis. Next base: position 30,993,831 of record NC_084577.2, on the reverse strand, counting down.
GTGAATATCAGATCTAGGTGTCACTGACGGCAGGTGAACGTCAGATCTAGGTGTCACTGACGACAGGTGAACGTCAGATCTAGATGTCACTGACGACAGGTGAACGTCAGCTCTAGGTGTCACTGACGGCAGGTAAACATCCGATCTAGTTGTCACTGACAACAGGTGAACATCAGATCTAGGTGTCACTGACGGCAGGTAAACATCCGATCTAGTTGTCACTGACGACAGGTGAACGTCAGATCTAGATGTCACTGACGGCAGGTGAACATCAGATCTAGTTGTCACTGACAACAGGTGAACATCAGATCTAGGTGTCACTGACGGCAGGTAAACATCCGATCTAGTTGTCACTGACGACAGGTGAACGTCAGATCTAGATGTCACTGACGACAGGTAAACGTCAGATCTAGATGTCACTGACGACAGGTAAACATCAGATCTAGGTGTCACTGACGGCAGGTGAACATCAGATCTAGGTGTCACTGACGACAGGTAAACATCAGATCTAGGTGTCATTGACGGCGGGTGAACATCAGATCTAGGTGTCACTGACGGCAGGTGAACATCAGATCTAGGTGTAACTGACGGCAGGTGAACATCAGATCTAGGTGTCACTGACAACAGGTAATCATCAGATCTAGGTGTCACTGAAAACAGGTGAACATCAGATCTAGTTGTCACTGACAACGGGTGAATATCAGATCTAGGTGTCACTGGTGAGAGGTAAACATCCGATCTAGTTGTCACTGACGACAGGCGAATATCAGATCTAGTTGTCACTGACAACAGGTGAATATCAGATCTAGGTGTCACTGACGGCAGGTAAACATCAGATCTAGATGTCACTGACGACAGGTAAACGTCGGCCTGTAGATCTACTTTGGAACAGATTAGAGAAGTGTGTTTTTCAACCTTTTTTGAGTCAAGGCACATTTTCTTATTCAAAAAATCCCAGTACAGAAAATGTGTATGTGTGTATTGACCAAATACGATGCGGGCAAAGTGTCAGTCCTTGAGCGGCACCCGAGCACTTGACCATATTATCTTGTTACAGAGCTTAGAAAACTGGGTGGGAATCACTGGTACTGTTCTGAACTGGTGCCAAAAAAAAAGCTTCACGGTAAAGACACAAATTAACCTCCATAGGGCTTATTTAATGTCAGAGAAACATGGTTCTCGACCCGCTCCATGCGTAAACCTCTGTCATGATTTGGCACTATCTCAATAAAATAGACTGATTTGAGGAATTGTGATCCGTGCAACAAAGATATTGAAGTCCTTTACCTGGAATTGAGCAATGCCTTGGAGAAGAAGCTGAACAAGGTGCTGGTGAATCCGTCAGTCTGTACACAACAACCCCGCACCACTGTGTGGATCACCCGGCTCACCAGAACCCGGTTAATGGGTTTGGAAGAGGAGTGGAACAAGCCACAGTACACGTCCAAAAGACCTGCAAAAGACATAAATAAAGGGTTGCAATGCTCAGTACCAATATTCATCTCTTTAGTGGTTTTAACTCAAGAGTTATACAGTGGGGCAAAAAAGTATTTAGTCAGCCACCAATTGTGCAAGTTCTCCCACTTAAAATGATGACAGAGGTCTGTAATTTTCATCTTAGGTACACTTCAACTGTGAGAGACAGAATGTGAAAAAAAAATCCAGGAATTCATATTGTAGGATTTTTAAAGAATTTATTTGTAAATTATGGTGGAAAATAAGTATTTCATCAATAACAAAAATTCAACTCAATACTTTGTAATATAACCTTTGTTGGCAATAACAGAGGTCAAACGATTACTATAGGTCTTTACCAGGTTTGCACACACAGTAGCTGGTATTTTGGCCCATTCCTCCATGCAGATCTTCTCGAGAGCAGTGATGTTTTGGGGCTGTCGCCGAGCAACACGGACTTTCAACTCCCTCCACAGATTTTCTATGGGGTTGAGGTCTGGAGACTGGCTAGGCCACTCCAGGACTTTCAAATGCTTCTTACGGAGCCACTCCTTCGTTGCCCGGGCGGTGTGTTTGGGATCATTGTCATGCTGGAAGACCAAGCCACGTTTCATCTTCAAAGCTCTCACTGATGGAAGGAGGTTTTGGCTCAAAATCTCACGATACATGGCCCTGTTCATTCTTTCCTTAACACGGATCAGTCGGCCTGATTTTTTCACACCAAGCTGCTTGCCTATTGTAGATTCACTCTTCACAGTCTGGTGCAGGTCTACAATTCTTTTCCTGGTGTCCTTCGACAGCTCTTTGGTCTTGGCCATAGTGGAGTTTGGAGTCTGACTGTTTGAGGCTGTGGACGGGTGTCTTTTATACAGATAACCAGTTCAAACAGGTGCCATTAATACACGTAACGAGTGGAGGACAGAAGAGCTTCTTAAAGAAGAAGTTACAGGTCTGTGAGAGCCAGAGATCTTCCTTGTTTGAAGTGACCAAATACTTATTTTCCACCATAATTTACAAATAAATTCTTTAAAATTCCTACAATGTGAATTCCTGGATTTTTTTTTTCACATTCTGTCTCTCACAGTTGAAGTGTACCTATGATGAAAATTACAGACCTCTGTCATCATTTTAAGTGGGAGAACTTGCACATTCGGTGGCTGACTAAATACTTTTTTGCCCCACTGTATATAGTCGTGGTCAAAAGTTTACATACACTTGTAAATGGTAAATGGGTTGTATTTGTATAGCGCTTTTCTACCTTTTTAAGGAACTCAAAGCGCTTTGACACTATTTCTACATTCACCCATTCACACGGCGCTAACCAGGCCCATCAGGAGCAAGGGTGAAGTGTCTTGCTCAAGGACACAACGGACGTGACTAGGATGGTAGAAGGTGGGGATTGAACCAGTAACCCTCAGATTGCTGGCATGGCCACCCTCCCAACTTGGCCACGCCGTCCCCTAAAGAATATCATGTCAGGGCTGTCTTGAGTTTCCAATCAATTCTACAACTCTTATTTTTTGGTGATAGAGTGATTGGAGAACATACTTGTTGGTCACAAAAAACATTCATGAAGTTTGCTTCTTTTATGAATTTATTTATTATTTATTTTCAGATAAACTTGTTTCATCTGACATCACATGGACAAAGATAAGACCTTCTGGAGGAAAGTTCTGTGGTCAGATGAAACAAAAATGGAACTGTTTGGCCACAATACCCAGCAATATGTTTGGAGGAGAAAAGGTGAGGCCTTTAATCCCAGGAACACCATTCGTACCGTCAAGCATGGTGGTGGTAGTATTATGCTCTGGGCCTGTTTTGCTGCCAATGGAACTGCTGCTTTAAATGGGACAATGAAAAAGGAGGATTACCTCCAAATTGTTCAGGACAGGCTAAAATCATCAGCCTGGAGGTTGGGTCTTGGGCGCAGTTGGGTGTTCAAGAGAATAAATGGTTATGGTTTGAAGTCATATCCAACAACTGCGTCGGGTATTTGATGAGAACCACTTGATATTGTCAATATATGCTATTGAGTTTTGCCCCTGGATTTTTTCAACGAAAGATTGAAAAACACTGCTTTAGGCAATGGGGATTCCTGCGTAATCGTAAAGTAAGTATAGAAAACGTATTGAAAAAGTATTGGAAAGTATGAAAAAGTATTGGAAAAATGCGCAAAAAAAATGAAAAAGCATTTGAAAGTATGGGAAAGTATGGAGAAGTCTTGGAAACGTTTTGAAAAGTATTGGAAGAGTACCATAAAGTATAGAAAAGTATGGAAATGTACCAAAAGTGAAAGTATTGAAAAGAATGTAAAAGTAGCAAAAAGTATTGCAAAGTATGGGAAAGTACCAAAAAGTAAGTAAAAGCACTGACAAGTACTGAAAAGTATGGAAAAGTACCAAAAAGTATTGCAAATTATGGAAAAGTACCAACAAGTATGGGAATGTATTGAAAAGTACCAAAAAGTATGGAATAGTACCGAAAAGTACCAAAAAGTATGGAAAAGAAACAAAAATGGAACTGTTTGGCCACAATGCCCAGCAATATGTTTGGAGGAGAAAAGGTGAGGCCTTTAATCCCAGGAACACCATTCCTACCGTCAAGCATGGTGGTGGTAGTATTATGCTCTGGGCCTGTTTTGCTGCCAATGGAACTGCTGCTTTAAATGGGACAATGAAAAAGGAGGATTACTTCCAAATTCTTCAGTACAGGCTAAAATCATCAGCCTGGAGGTTGGGTCTTGGGCGCAGTTGGGTGTTCAAGAGAATAAATGATGGTAATGGTTTGAAGTCATATCCAACAATTGCGTCGGGGATTTGATGAGAACCACTTGATATTGTCAATATATGCTATTGAGTTTTGCCCCTGGATTTTTTCAACAAAAGATTGAAAAACACTGCTTTAGGCAATGGGAATTCCTGCGTAATCGTAAAGTAAGTATGGAAACGTATTGAAAAAGTATTGGAAAGTATGAAAAAGTATTGGAAAAATGCGCAAAAAAAATAAAAAGCATTTGAAAGTATGGGAAAGTATGGAGAAGTCTTGGAAACGTTTTGAAAAGTATTGGAAGAGTACCATAAAGTATAGAAAAGTATGGAAATGTACCAAAAGTAAAAGTATTGAAAAGAATGGAAAAGTAGCAAAAAGTATTGCAAAGTATGGGTAAGTACCAAAAAGTAAGTAAAAGCATTGACAAGTACTGAAAAGTATGGAAAAGTACCAAAAAGTATTGCAAATTATGGAAAAGTACCAACAAGTATGGGAAAGTATTGAAAAGTACCAAAAAGTATGGAATAGTACCGAAAAGTACCAAAAAGTATGGAAAAGAAACAAAGATGGAACTGTTTGGCCACAATGCCCAGCAATATGTTTGGAGGAGAAAAGGTGAGGCCTTTAATCCCAGGAACACCACTCCTACCATCAAGCATGGTGGTGGTAGTATTATGATCTGGGCCTGTTTTGCTGCCAATGGAACTGCTGCTTTAAATGGGACAATGAAAAAGGAGGATTACCTCCAAATTGTTCAGGACAGGCTAAAATCATCAGCCTGGAGGTTGGGTCTTGGGCGCAGTTGGGTGTTCAAGAGAATAAATGATGGTTATGGTTTGAAGTCATATCCAACAATTGCGTCGGGTATTTGATGAGAACCACTTGATATTGTCAATATATGCTATTGAGTTTTGCCCCTGGATTTTTTTCAACGAAAGATTGAAAAACACTGCTTTAGGCAATGGGAATTCCTGCGTAAACGTAAAGTAAGTATAGAAAACGTATTGAAAAAGTATTGGAAAGTATGAAAAAGTATTGGAAAAAAATGCGCAAAAAAATGAAAAAGCATTTGAAAGTATGGGAAAGTATGGAGAAGTCTTGGAAACGTTTTGAAAAGCATTGGAAGAGTACCATAAAGTATAGAAAAGTATGGAAATGTACCAGAAGTAAAAGTATTGAAAAGATTGGAAAAGTAGCAAAAAGTATTGCAAAGTATGGGAAAGTACCAAAAAGTAAGTAAAAGCATTGACAAGTACTGAAAAGTATGGAAAAGTACCAAAAAGTATTGCAAATTATGGAAAAGTACCAACAAGTATGGGAAAGTATTGAAAAGTACCAAAAAGTATGGAATAGTACCGAAAAGTACCAAAAAGTATGGAAAAGAAACAAAAATGGAGCTGTTTGGCCATGTCGGAGGCAGATATTTACATATGTCCGTATTTAAGTGTTACTTCTTTTCATTTCATAATCATATTACAAAACAGCTAGTGTTTTTCTTCCAATTGTGGTCTTTTGGTTGTCTGCAACATACTGTGTGCTTAAACCTTGAGTGAGGAATGTAAGAAAGAGAGATACTCCTTTCTCTTATCTAGCCTTATGTCCAGGTGCGGAGGACAATGGGCATGTGTTTTGGCTGGAGGGACAAGACTGCGAGGGTGGGAGGGAGAGGGACTTAAGAGGGGAGAGGGTTTTTCAAGGGGGGGCAGACCATCTTGGCGGCGCGATTGAATGTTCTATGCTGGACTGGTCTCAATGTATATGCAAAGCTTTGCAAATATATTACAAAATACCTATTCTGTCTCTGGTGGTTTTTCTACTCAGCTTTAAGTGTCGTAAAGAGCTTGGGAGCGACTTGTGACTTGAATTCCCTGGGAGGAACAACTGGTCCAAACGCAAATACCCAGCAATATGTTTGGAGGAGAAAAGGTGAGACCTTTAATCGCAGGAACACCATTCCTACCATCAAGCATGGTGGTGGTAGTATTATGATCTGGGCCTGTTTTGCTGCCAATGGAACTGCTGCTTTAAATGGGACAATGAAAAAGGAGGCTTAGCTCCAAATTCTTCAGGACAAGCAAAAATCATCAGCCCGGAGGTTGGGTCTTGGGCGCAGTTGGGTGTTCCAACAGGACAATGACCCCAAACACACCTCAAAAGTGGTAATGGAATGGCTAAATCAGGCTAGAATGAAGGTTTTAGAATGGCCTTCCCAAAGTCCTGACTTAAACTACTACTACTCAGTGGCCTCGTGGTTAGAGTGTCCGCCCTGAGATTGGTAGGTTGTGAGTTAAAACCCAGGTTGAGTCATAACAAAGATTATAAAAATGGGACCTGTTACCTCCCTGCTTGGCACTCAGCATCAAGGGTTGGAATTGGGGGTTAAATCACCAAAAATTATTCTCGAGCGAGGCCACCGCTGCTGACCACTGCTCCCCTCACCTCCCAGTGGGTGAACAAGGGGTGGGTCAAATGCAGAGGACACATTTCACCACACCTAGTGTGTGTGTGTGTGTGTGTGTGTGTGTGTGTGTGTGTGTGTGACAACCATTGGTACTTTAACTTTGACTTAAAGGTGTGGACAATGCTGAAGAAACAAGTCCATGTCAGAAAAGCAACACATTTAGCTGAACTGCAGCAATTTAGTGGTCAAGCAGATGCTTGTGGATGGCTACCAAAAGTGCCTTATTGCAGGTAAACTTGCCAAGGGACATGTAAGCAAATATTAACATTGCTGTATGTATACTTTTGACCCTCACATTTTCAGTAGAGTGTTGCGTTTTGGACCAGTTGTTCCTCCCAGGGAATTCAAGTCACAATTCGCTCCCAAGTTCTTTCCGACACTTAAAGCTGAGTTGAAAAACCACCAGAGACAGAATAGGTATTTTGTTGTATATTCTCAAATCTTTGCCAATATACATTGATTGAGACCAGTCTAACCCTAGAACATTCTATTGCGCCTCCCAAAATGGTCTGTCTTCCCAACGCCACCACCCTCTCTCTCGTCCCATCTCTCTAGACAAAACAAATGCTAGTCAAAACACATTCCAAAGAACTCAAGGTTAACACACAAAGTATACTTGCTGACAAGAGCATCAAGAGAAGAAATGGAAAACACGAGCCGTTTTCAAATATGACAAAGAAATGGAAGAAGTACAACTTAAATTCGGATATATGTAAATATCTGCCTCCGACAATTCCCCCTTCAGATCTTCTAAAAAAGATCTTTATCACTAGTACAACACTTCTAAAATACGCCCCTCTTTGAGCAAGCTAGTAAAAAATTAAAAGCATAGTTACATGGGAGATAAACGGATGGAATCTATGTCAATGTCGTCACTCATACAGGGAAGGAAACTAGCATTTCTCGAAAGTCACCACTTTGCCAGACCCCCTTCAGTGACATAGCAAACCCAGGTTGTTCAGCAAGCCCCTCAACAGCATCACGAGTCAGGTTGGTCAGTCTCAACAGATTATAAAAAACATAGTTCATGCGTTCTACATTTTTAGTAGCAGTCACAGGGAAAATAGCACCAATTATAGGAAGGTTCTCGAAACCTGCACAGGATTCACACCACAATTTATGTTGTGGTGGGACCCCCCTTGGTTGTCCAATTGCATCAAAGTAAACACCCTCAGGGTTTCTCATCAAATCAAAGGAGCCCGTTACACTCCTCCGAGATAAAACATGGCGTCCTCTGCGGGAAGTTAGAGAGGCCGCTGAAACAGGAGTTCCAAGGGGTGTTAATTTGGTACCGTCTAGGGTGACTGGGGTCACCAGTCTAACCATAGCACAAAGCCCAACGGCGGACGTCGGGATTCTAATGTACAATCTGTGCTCGACGTAGGACATCGCCCCCGGTCGAACGAAAGGGAGTCGGGTTCAGATCCTCGAACCTGGACAGGCGGAGATCGGCGCCCAGTGCGGTGACGCAAACGATCCCGGACGAGCCCCCAATTTGTTGTGTTTTGGACCAGTTGTTCCTCCCAGGGAATTCAAGTCACAACACCCTCAGGGTTTCTCATCAAATCAAAGGAGCCCGTTACACTCCTCCGAGATAAAACATGGCGTCCTCTGCGGGAAGTTAGAGGCCGCTGAAACAGGAGTTCCAAGGGGTGTTAATTTGGTACCATCTAGGGTGACTGGGGTCACCAGTCTAACCATAGCACAAAGCCCAACGGCGGACGTCGGGATTCTAATGTACAATCTGTGCTCGACGTAGGACATCGCCCCCGGTCGAACGAAAGGGAGTCGGGTTCAGATCCTCGAACCTGGACAGGCGGAGATCGGCGCCCAGTGCGGTGACGCAAACGATCCCGGACGAGCCCCCAATTTGTTGCGTTTTGGACCAGTTGTTCCTCCCAGGGAATTCAAGTCACAACACCCTCAGGGTTTCTCATCAAATCAAAGGAGCCCGTTACACTCCTCCGAGATAAAACATGGCGTCCTCTGCGGGAAGTTAGAGAGGCCGCTGAAACAGGAGTTCCAAGGGGTGTTAATTTGGTACCGTCTAGGGTGACTGGGGTCACCAGTCTAACCATAGCACAAAGCCCAACGGCGGACGTCGGGATTCTAATGTACAATCTGTGCTCGACGTAGGACATCGCCCCCGGTCGAACGAAAGGGAGTCGGGTTCAGATCCTCGAACCTGGACAGGCGGAGATCGGCGCCGAGAGGCGCCCAGTGCGGTGACGCAAACGATCCCGGACGAGCCCCCAATTTGTTGCGTTTTGGACCAGTTGTTCCTCCCAGGGAATTCAAGTCACAACACCCTCAGGGTTTCTCATCAAATCAAAGGAGCCCGTTACACTCCTCCGAGATAAAACATGGCGTCCTCTGCGGGAAGTTAGAGAGGCCGCTGAAACAGGAGTTCCAAGGGGTGTTAATTTGGTACCGTCTAGGGTGACTGGGGTCACCAGTCTAACCATAGCACAAAGCCCAACGGCGGACGGCGGGATTCTAATGTACAATCTGTGCTCGACGTAGGACATCGCCCCCGGTCGAACGAAAGGGAGTCGGGTTCAGATTAAGGCTGAAACGACGCGTCGACGTAGTCGACGTCATCGGTTACGTAAATACGTCGACGCCGTTTTTGTGTGTCGGCGCGTCGCATATTTACGTCACTCTACTTTACTGTCATGGCGGAGCGCAAAGCAGACGATGCGAGCGAGGGGAAAAAAGCACGCCAAAAGTCGTCAAAAGTGTGGGAGTATTTCAATAAACGGCCTAATAATGTTGTTGTATGCACACTGTGTCGAGCGGAAATGGCCTATCATAGCAGCACAACGGCTATGAACGAACATTTGAAAAGAAAACCCCCGACAGCGTTCTTGCCATCACCATCAACAAGTCAATCGTCCGCGTGCGTATACGTTGTCATTATTACACAAAAACATGAATGTGTCATTTGTATCTGCGTTGTAAATTCATAAACTAAAGCACTGTTTCGCTCTGAGAGGCGCGTTTGGCGTGCCTGTTCAGTGTTTACAAAGACTCGCTCCTCTTTAACGCTGTGGAGAGGCGGCGGCGGCGAGCGAGCGGCGAGGCGGGGCGCGCCGGGAGCGACGCCGCAATCGTGCCCAGGTGCGCGATCCGCGCAGTTGGAAGAGAAAAGACTTTGTGTAAAATTAAAAGATTGTAAACCTGGCAAAGCCGTCTGGCGTTCAGTCTGTCGGTCCTGAAAGAACCCCACGGCACAAGACGTGTCACAAACGCTAACGTTAATTAGTTGTGCAAATACCTTTTACAACATTAACAGTTACATATACTATGTACAAACCAACAATTAACTTTCACTTTAATCATACTATCATTGTTGTGTTATTAAGCAAAATAAGCAATAATTTTACTTTTGTTGAAATGTTTACACTGTACACTTTTTTGTATTGGATGTTTAGCTTTATTTTTGCACATTTTAGCAAATAAGCAATACTTTTACTTTTGTTGAAATGTTTACACTTGTTACAGAATATTTCCGTTTTGCACTTTTTTGTATTGGATGTTTATCTTTATTTTTGCACATTTTAAAGCAAAATAAGCAATACTTTTACTTTTGAAATGCTTATACTATTCCAGAATATTAAGATTTGCACTGGATGTTTACTTTTATATTTGCACATTAAAAAGCAAATAAGCTACTTTTAATTTTGTTAAATGTTAAAAGTTTTAAATGTTTACATTGTTACAGAATATTTTGTCATGTTGTTGTCAATGTTGACTGAGTGGCCATACTTTTTTTTTTTGTAAATAAAAGCCATGCCTTTTGAAAAAACTGGCCTACATTTATTTTTTTCCTCTTCATTTTAAATTTAAAAAAAAATCGGTAAAAGGAAAAATAATCTATAGATTAATCGAAAAAATAATCTATAGATTAACCGATTAATCGAAAAAAATAATCTATAGATTAATCGATAGAAAAATAATCGTTAGCTGCAGCCCTAGTTCAGATCCTCGAACCTGGACAGGCGGAGATCGGCGCCGAGAGGCGCCCAGTGCGGTGACGCAAACGATCCCGGACGAGCCCCCAATTTGTTGCGTTTTGGACCAGTTGTTCCTCCCAGGGAATTCAAGTCACAAGAACCAAACTTCATGAATGTTTTTAGTGACCAACAAGTACGTGCTCCAATCACAAAAAAAGAAGAGTTGTAGAAATGATTGTAAAGTCAAGACAGCCATGACATGATGTTCTTTACAAGTGGATGTAGACTGTATGAAAATGGTGTGTGTATTGGCTAAGAGAAGTGTTAGATCCATGCTGCTACTGACTGAGCCACTGTTGGGGAGTGATGTCACACCAGTACTTGCGCACTGACAGGACTTCTTTGAGGAGGAGGCTGCTGTAGTCTTTGCCATAAGCTGCACAGGTGTAGGAGTTGTCCAGCGTGTCAATCACATGCCTCAGCAGCTCGCCGCATTTCAGTCGAGGCCCGCCTGCGGACAACACCGGCGCCACTGTAAACAACATGTCCGCCTGTTGCGCAATAAGGAGGAACCTTCCCACCCCTCACTGGTGCTTACGTTTGTTCGCACAGCGGATGAAGAATCTGATCAAACTGCTAATTTCGGCCATCTTCTTCTGACGAAGGGCCAAAGTAGTCGCTGTGACGTTGGATTTACTTGATTTCATGCTCTCCGTCTCCCGCTGCACGTAGCGCTGTAGGAACCTACACAGGATACATTAGTGCAGATGAATCCATGTCAGAGCTAAAGGGGAAACTTTGCATTCACAATCCTTATCTAAGACAAGAACACGTTTTTCTTTTTTTAATGCATTCTAAATAGTCAAATATGGCAAGCACGAGGTGGCTAACAATGCAGCTCATGGGAGGACACTATTGCGCTCATAAGCCCTCTAAAAAAAAACATCTAAAAACCGCCAACAATAATAATCCATTTTCATCTCCTGAGCTGAATATTGACCAACTATTAGCGATGGTGTTATTATAAGCGCTAACGCCGACAATCTATGTTTAGCGGCGCCGTGATGACAGGGAGCTAGCTAGCTTATGCTGCTATGTTGACATACTGAGCTGCTGCATGGCCTCTGAGTTGGTGAAAGTTCATTGTAGATGATAAATCATGTCTCTCACCTGGATAGTAGAAGGTTGTGGTTGGTCAACTTTGACATCCAACTTAGACCCAGAGGTGGTGAGAAAGACACGAAAAAAGACAGCTTTTATTTAACGCTTTGTGAGGATTATGATGACTTGTTGATGCAAAGGGGAAGATATAAACATCCCATTAGTCTTTATTCCGGTGAGAGCAGTAAGTGATTGTTTTATTATGTTTGTATATCTTGTTTAGCACTTAGCAATACTGCTACATGATTCTTAGTATTTGATAGAGATGCGCGGATAGGCAATTATTTCATCCGCAACCGCATCAGAAAGTCGTCAACCATCCGCCATCCACCCGATCTAACATTTGATCAGAACCGCACCCGCCCGTTGTTATATATCTAATATAGACGATGCAAGGCATTAGTGAGGTTATAAAGCTTTTGCCTGTTAAAGAAAGGAGACTGATCCAATGCAGCACAGACATTCGCGTGCCACGCTGTCACGACCCAGACGCACACCAGTGCGCAATCATATGGGAGCCGCGCTGAGCGCACCTCCAAGCGCGTCTCGCTGCCGGCGACGGCCGGGTATGGGCCCGACGCTCCAGCGCCATCCATTTTCAGGGCTAGTTGATTCGGCAGGTAGGTTGTTACACACTCCTTAGCGGGTTCCGACTTCCATGGCCACCGTCCTGCTGTCTATATCAACCAGGGTGAGCCCCACCCCTTTCGTGAGCGCACTGCGCGCGGAGTGACCCCTGTTACGCGCCCCCGGCAACAGGGGTGGCGGGCAGGTAAGCTGCGCGGGCGGAGCGCGTGGAGTGACCCCTGTTACGAGCCCCCGGCCACGGGGGTGGCGGGCAGGTAAGCTGCTTACCTGCTGCGCGTGACGCCGGCCGCGGCGAAGGCGGACGAGGCGGGGTGTCGGTGCGGTGGGCGCGGTGGTGACCCTGGACGTGCGTCGGGCCCTTCTCGCGGATCGCCTCAGCTACGGCTCCCGGTGGGGCCCTCTCGGGGGAAGGGGCCTCGGTCCCAGACCCCGGCGAGGCGTCCCTTCTCCGCTCCGTAAAAGTGTCCATCTCTTTTTTTTTCTTCTTCTGTTGTGGCATATGCAGCAGGTGCCTGCTCGTTTTTCGTATGTGGGTAACAACATTTAACTATGTATATATATTTCCCAATTGGTTTAACTGCCACCCGCCTGAATCTATTTAAAATCAAATTTTTTTTTATTTCAACCGCCCGACCCGACCCGCGGATAAAATCTAATTTTTTTAAATTTCATCCGCCCGATCCGCGGATAATCCGCGGGCTCCGCGGTTGTGCCCGCAAACCGCGCATCTCTAGTATTTGACTAAAGCTGCATCCGTTTAGCACACAGATTCTAAAACATGTAGTGTATCCTCCTTATATTCAGGCTCAAAAATAGAAGTTTCTGGATCATCATTTGTCCCAAAGCAGTCTTTGTTGTCTCTCATCAAGTCTGCCATGATTAGTAGTCTTGTTGTTGTTGTTGAAGGGAAAGTGAGCGTTGCGATGTGCCGCCGTATGCTTAAAATTATGAAAATATGTCAACTTTGACATTCAACTTAGACCCGGAGATGGCCAGAAAGACACAAAAAGACAGTTTTTTTTAACCCTTCATGAAGATTATGATGAATTGTTGATACATGTCTAAAAAAAATATACACATATATATATATATATATATTTATAAAAAAAAAATGTTTATAACTTTATAAAAAGTCTTTTTTTTTTATAACATTATAAAAAGTATTTTTAGTCATCGTGGGCACAAGATACATGTCTAAAAAAAATAAAAAATAAAACTATATTTTTTTATTTTTTTTATAACTTTATAAAAAGTTTCTCGTGCGCACAACATACATGTCTAAAAAAATAACAAATAAAACAATTATAATTGTTTTTTGTTTTTTTTTGTCATCGTGGCACGAGATAGTTTCTCGTGCGCGTGAGACACAAGTCTAAAAAACATAAAAAATTAAAAAATATATATATATATATATTTTTTTATAACTTTATTAAAAGATACATGTCTAAAAAAAAACAATTATACAAAAATAAAATTCCCCCATGTCCCTTTAGGGGCTTCGTACTATGCTAATTGTAAAAAAAACTTAAATATGCAGGCATGTCCATGCTGTCAGTGGGAAGGTCGTTTGTGTGTGTGTGTGTGTGTGTGTGTGTGTGTGTGTGTGTGTGTGTGTGTGTGTGTGTGTGTGTGTGTGTGTGTGTGTGTGTGTGCGTGTGTGTGTGTACTCACTTCATTAACAGGCAGTTAAGGGGAAGATATAAACATCCCATCAGTCTTTATCCCAGTGATAGCAGACATCGTACAGTAAGTGATTTTTGAATTATGTTTGTATATCTTGTTCAGCACTTATACTGCTACATGATGCTTAGTGTTTGACTAAAGCTGCATCTGTTTAGCACACAGCTTCTAAAAGTGAAGTGAAGTGAATTATATTTATATAGCGCTTTTCTCTAGTGACTCAAAGCGCTTTACATAGTGACACCCGATATTTAAGTTCCATTTAAAGCAGTGTGGGTGGCCCTGGGAGCAGGTGGGTAAAGTGTCTTGCCCAAGGACACAACGGCAGTGACTAGGATGGCGGTAGCGGGAATCGAACCAAAAATAGAAGTTTCTGGATCATCATTTGTCCCAAAGTAGTCTTTGTTGTCTCTCATCAAGTCTGCCATGATTAGTAGTCCTGTTGTTGTTGTTGAAGGGAAAAGTGAATGTTGTGGTGCGTCTCGGAAATTAATACGCCGCCGTGTGATTCAAATGAGCAAAACACATGAATATGACATGTTATTATGAATGTTACTACATTACATATATACTTACAGTGTGTATATAAAATATGTAAATATTACATGTTATTATGAATGTTACTACATTACATATATACTTACAGTGTATATATAACACTTAAAATGATGAAAAAATGTAAATATTACATGTTGTTATGAATGTTACTGCATTACATATATACTTACAGTGTGTATAAAAAAATATGTAAATATTACATGTTATTATGAATGTTACTGCATTACATATATACGTACAGTGTGTATATAAAATATGTAAATATTACATGTTATGAATATTACAGCATTACATATATACTTACAGTGTGTATATAAAATATGTAAATATTACATGTTATGAATATTACAGCATTACATATATACTTACAGTGTGTATATAAAATATGTAAATATTACATGTTATTATGAATGTTACTACATTACATATATACTTACAGTGTATATATAATACTTTAAATGATGAAAATATGTAAATATTACATGTTGTTATGAATGTTACTGCATTACATATATACCGGTACTTACAGTGTGTATAAAAAATATGTAAATATTACATGTTATTATGAATGTTACTGCATTATATATATACGTACAGTGTGTATATAAAATATGTAAATATTACATGTTGTTATGAATATTACAGCATTACATATATACTTACAGTGTGTATATGAAATATGTAAATATTACATGTTATTATGAATGTTACTACATTACATATATATTTACATTATGTATATAATACTTAAAATGATGAAAATATGTATATATTACATGTTATTATGAATGTTACTGCATTACATATATACGTAGTGTGTATATAAAATATGTAAATATTACATGTTATGAATATTACAGCATTACATATATACTTACAGTGTGTATATAAAATATGTAAATATTACATGTTATTATGAATGTTACTACATTACATATATACTTACAGTGTATATATAATACTTAAAATGATGAAAATATGTAAATATTACATGTTGTTATGAATGTTACTACATTACATATATACTTACAGTGTGTATAAAAAATATGTAAATATTACATGTTATTATGAATGTTACTGCATTATATATATACGTACAGTGTGTATATAAAATATGTAAATATTACATGTTATGAATATTACAGCATTACATATATACTTAGTGTGTGTATAAAATATGTAAATATGACATGTTATTATGAATGTTACTACATTACATATATACGTACAGTGTGTATATAAAATATGTAAATATTACATGTTATGAATATTACAGCATTACATATATACTTACAGTGTGTATATAAAATATGTAAATATTACATGTTATTATGAATGTTACTACATTACATATATACTTACAGCGTATATATAATACTTAAAATGATGAAAATATGTAAATATTACATGTTATGAATGTTACTGCATTACATATATACTTACAGTGTGTATAAAAAATATGTAAATATTACATGTTATTATGAATGTTACTGCATTATATATATATACGTACAGTGTGTATATAAAATATGTAAATATTACATGTTATGAATATTACAGCATTACATACTGTATATACTTACAGTGTGTATATAAAATATGTAAATATTACATGTTATTATGAATGTTACTACATTACATATATACTTACAGTGTATATATAATACTTAAAATGATGAAAATATGTAAATAATACATGTTGTTATGAATGGTACTGCATTACATATATACTTACAGTGTGTATAAAAAAATATGTAAATATTACATATTATGAATGTTACTGCATTATATATATACATACAGTGTGTATATAAAATATGTCAATATTACATGTTGTTATGAATATTACAGCATTACATATATACTTACAGTGTGTATATAAAATATGTAAATATTACATATTATTAATGTTACTACATTACATATATATTTACATCATGTATATAATACTTAAAATGATGAAAATATGTATATATTACATGTTATTATGAATGTTACTACATTACATATATACTTAGTGTGTATATAAAACTTTGATGGAGGTGCTTGAATGTTTTTTTAAGCTCCATTGTTCGCTGACTCTTGCTAATTTACGAGTTAGAATGCATAAAAACCAGAAAACCACGCATTGTTGTCTTACATAAGGATTGTGAATGATAGACAAAGTTTAAAAAAAAAGTGCAGTTCCCCTTTAAAGAGTGACAAGAAAACAGAATATGATAGAATACCTGAAAACGGCGTCCCACGTGAGTTGCTTGGAGCCTTTAGTTTTAGGTCCTGAGGTGCGATCGAGCTCTTGCACCACCTCTGGAGTGCGTATGAGTTGTCTGAAGCGCTCGGCTTCTCTCTGCAGGCATCACACACAATGAACACATCAGAACATCTCACTTCTCTCTGCAGGCATCACACACAATGAACACATCAGAACATCTCACTCAATACACAAAAATGAGTGTCTGACTTCATATTTTCATTGTAGACACAGTTTTCCTTTTTTCTTAGCTTTTTGTTGGGGTTGATTTTCTTTTATCGTACTTAATTTATATTTGTTGAGTGCCATGTTTGGAACTATATTGAACGATCATATGATGCAGCAAGATAAAACATGGCTTTGGCTGTGCTTTGCCCATTCCAGGAGATTTACCAGTCATCAAGGACCCATGTCTTCAGGGCGACGGAAATGGTAAGTAAAACTGATATCTGCACAGACACAAACTACTAACACATTGCTTGTAGAATAGCTTATAGCAGAGGTGTCCAAAGTGTGGCCAAGGGGCCATTTGTATCCCACAGCTTATTTTTGAATGGCACATTCTAAAAATACGATTTGGAAAAAAAACATAAAAAAAGTGGGATAAAGCCATCCATCCCTCCATCCATCTTCTTCCGCTTATCCGAGGTCGGGTCGCGGGGGCAGCAGCTTAAGCAGGGAAGCACGCAGACAATATAATCATAATGGGGGACTTTAATATCCATATGAATACCCCATCGGACCCTCAGTGCGTGGCGCTCCAGACTATAATTGATAGCTGTGGTCTTACACAAATAATAAATGAACCTACGCATCGCAACGGCAATACGATAGATCTAGTGCTGGTCAGGGGTGTCACCACCTCCAAAGTTATGGTACTCCCATATACTAAAGTAATGTCCGATCATTACCTTATAAAATTCGAAGTTCTGACTCATTGTCAACAAACTAATAATAATAATAACTGCTATAGCAGCCGCAACATTAATTCTGCCACAACGATGACTCTTGCTGACCTACTGCCTTCGGTAATGGCACCATTCCCAAATTATGTCGGCTCTATTGATAACCTCACTAACAACTTTGACAATGCCCTGCGCAAAACCATTGATAGTATAGCACCGCTAAAACAAAAAAGGGCCCCTAAAAGGCGCACCCCATGGTTTACAGAAGAAACCAGAGCTCATAAATTATCATGTAGAAAGTTGGAACGCAAATGGCGCGCGACCAAGCTTGAGGTTTTCCATCAAGCATGGAGTGATAGTTTAATATCGTATAAACGCATGCTTATCTTAGCTAAAGCTAAATATTACTCAAATCTCATCCGCCTCAACAAAAACGACCCTAAATTTTTGTTTAGTACAGTAGCATCGCTAACCCAACAAGGGACTCCTCCCAATAGCTCCACCCACTCGGCAGATGACTTTATGAATTTCTTTAATAAGAAAATTGAACTCATTAGAAAGGAGATTAAAGACAACGCATCCCAGCTACAACTGGGTTCTATGAACACAGATACAACTGTATCTACGACGGATACTGCAATACAAAATAGTCTCTCTCTTTTTGATGAAATAACATTAGAGGAACTATTACAGCGTGTAAGTGGGATAAAACAAACAACATGTTTACTTGACCCACTTCCTGGGAAACTTATCAAGGAGCTTTTTGTATTATTAGGTCCATCCATCCATCCATCCATCTTCTTCCGCTTATCCGAGGTCGGGTCGCGGGGGCAGCAGCTTAAGCAGGGAAGCCCAGACTTCCCTCTCCCCAGCCACTTCGTCCAGCTCCTCCAGGGGGATCCCGAGGCGTTCCCAGGCCAGCCGGGAGAGATAGTCTTCCCAGCGTGTCCTGGGTCTTCCCCGTGGCCTCCTACCGGTCGGACGTGCCCGAAACACCTTCCTAGGGAGGCGTTCGGGTGGCATCCTGACCAGATGCCCGAACCACCTCATCTGGCTCCTCTCCATGTGGAGGAGCAGCGGCTTTACTTTGAGCTCCCCCCGAATGACAGAGCTTCTCACCCTATCTCTAAGGGAGAGCCCCGCCACTCGGCGGAGGAAACTCATTTCGGCTGCTTGTACCCGTGATCTTGTCCTTTCGGTCATAACCCAAAGCTCATGACCATAGGTGAGGATGGGAACGTAGATCGACCGGTAAATCGAGAGTTTTGCCTTCCGGCTCAGCTCCTTCTTCACCACAATGGATCGATACAGCGTCCGCATTACTGAAGACGCCGCACCGATGCGCCCGTCGATCTCACGATCCACTCTTCCCTCACTCGTGAACAAGACTCCGAGGTACTTGAACTCCTCCACTTGGGGCAAAATCTCCTCCCCAACCCGGAGAATATATATATAATCCATCGCGCCTGCGCTTTCAAAACAAGAGTCTCCGAAAGCCAGCGCAAACAAGCTAGCAAGCTACGGAGTTTGACGCCAATATATTTCTTGTAAAGTGTATAAAAACGTATATGGAAGCGGGAAACTTTCATGTGGTATTAGACAGAAAGGAGGAACTTTTCTTCTCCTCCATTTGAAAACGTGGACGTTATCATGTCTGATTACAATCAACGCAAGTCATCAGAATCAGGTAATACACCAACTTATATTCTAGTCTTCATGAAAGAAAGGAATCTATATGTGTTAAACATGCATGTATATTCATTAAAACACCTTTAACATGTAAACAAAAACAGCAAAATAAATACATATAAATGATATACTGTATATATCAATGTATATGTATCTATGTATATATATATATATATACAGGCAACGAAAGAAACATCATCATCCACGCAAAAAACTCCATTCTCATCCACAACAGTACACCATGGCAAAAAAAGAACAATGCAACATTTGACGTCACTATGGGAAGTTTTGACGGAGCAGAAACGTGTGAACTCGTTGGGAGTTTCCTCCTCTCCCAGCTCGCTAGCCTCAATCTGAACCTTGGTATTTACCGTGATGACGGACTGGCAGTGTGTCGCGCCTCGCCAAGGAGCAGCGAGAATACCAAGAAGCGCATATGCCAAATTTTCAAAGAGAACGGCCTACGGATCACGATTGAAGCCAACAAGCAAACCGTCAACTTCCTTGACGTCACTTTCAACCTGAGAAATAACAGCTACCAACCATTCACGAAATCCAACACAACACTCCAATACGTGCACCATGACAGCAACCACCCACCCACCACCACGAAAAGAATACCTACCGGAATCAATAAAAGGCTATCGATGCTGTCATCTAGCAAAGCTGAATTTGACCAAGCAACCCCCCCGTACCAAAAAGCCCTTGATGAAAGCGGATACAATTTCACCCTCACCTATGAACCCACGCCAGGAAACCAGCCAAAAAAGAACAGAAAACGAAACGACATCATCTGGTACAACCCCCCATACAGCAAAAACGTCTCAACTAACATTGGACACAAATTCCTCAATCTGATTGACAAACACTTTCCCAAAGACAACACCCTAAGAAAAGTATTCAACAAGAACAACATTTAATTGAGCTACAGCTGTATGAACAATATACGACAAATCATCTCAAACCACAACAAAACAATTGCAAATGAGCCGTCGGCCCCCGGACAGAGCGACTCCAAAACCAACAAAGGCTGTAACTGTCAAAAGAAACCTGATTGCCCTCTCAACGGGGGGTGCTTACAAACATCAGTTGTCTACCAATCTAAGGTAATACGCAAGGACATCAACACATCCGACACATATGTAGGATTAACCGAGGGAGAATTCAAAACCAGATGGAACAATCACAAGGCTTCTTTCAGGAACAAAAACCTGCGAAATACCACAGAACTCAGCAAACACATTTGGGACCTCAAAGACAATAATGTTGAATATTCAATAACATGGCAAATTCTTGCATCCAGCACACCTTACAATAGTGGTAATAAAAGATGCAACCTATGCTTGAAAGAGAAACTGTTTATTATTTACCGTCCAGACCTGTCATCCCTCAACAAGCGCAGCGAAATTGTAACAGCATGCCGCCACAGACGGAAACACCTCCTAGGTAACACATGAGCCAATCACCACGCCCCTACGCCAGCCTGTACCCACCCACTCTGTGCCCTATATAAACCATGGTATGTGAATGCTCCCATTAAAAGCTCCTGATGATTGAGGGAACCCCCCCTCATGAAACAGACCTGTAGAGATGAAATAGTCTTGTGATTTTTTTCCCCACACATACATATACATACATACATATATATATATATATATATATATATATATATATATATATATATATATATATATATATATATGATATGAGTGTGTATGTTACTCATCAGTTACTCAGTACTTGAGTAGTTTTTTCACAACATACTTTTTACTTTTACTCAAGTAAATATTTGGGTGACTACTCCTTACTTTTACTTGAGTAATACATCTCTAAAGTAACAGTACTCTTACTTGAGTACAATTTCTGGCTACTCTACCCACCTCTGATCATAAGTAGCCATACAATGAATGCAGCTCATCCTACAGTATGATGATGATGATGATGATGAGCACGTCTATTTACCTTTCTCTCTGTAACTTTGTCATTCTCCAGACCCCTGCAGCACACCAACAGATCATGAAGAGCCAGACTCATAGTGCCTCCAAGTTGGACGATGCTGTAAACATGTACAGCATATTTGTTTGTGTCACCTGCAGGTATAATGCACACATGACTGCACATACAGTGGGGCAAAAAAGTATTTAGTTAGCCACCGATTGCGCAAGTTCTCCCACTTAAAATGAAGACAGAGGTCTGTAATTTTCATCATATGTACACTTCAACTGTGAGAGACAGAATGTGAAAAAAAATCCAGGAATTCACATTGTAGGAATATTAAATAATTTATTTGTAAATTATGGTGGGAAATAAGTATTTGGTCACTTCAAACAAGGAAGATCTCTGGCTCTCACAGACCTGTAACTTCTTCTTTAAGAAGCTCTTCTGTCCTCCACTCGTTACCTGTATTAATGGCACCTGTTTGAACTGGTTATCTGTATAAAAGACACCTGTCCACAGCCTCAAACAGTCAGACTCCAAACTCCACTATGGCCAAGACCAAAGAGCTGTCGAAGGACACCAGGAAAATAATTGTAGACCTGCACCAGACTGTGAAGAGTGAATCTACAATAGGCAAGCAGCTTGGTGTGAAAAAATCAACTGTGGGAGCAATTATCAGAAAATGGAAGACATACAAGACCACTGATAATCTCCCTCGATCTGGGGCTCCACGCAAGATCTCATCCCGTGGGGTCAAAATGATCATGAGAACGGTGAGCAAAAATCCCAGAACCACACGGGGGGACCTGGTGAATGACCTGCCGAGAGCTGGGACCAAAGTAACAAAGGTTACCATCAGTAACACACTACGCCGACAGGGAATCAAATCCTGCAGTGCCAGACGTGTCCCCCTGCTTAAGCCAGTGCATGTCCAGGCCCGTCTGAAGTTTGCCAGAGAGCACATGGATGATACAGCAGAGGATTGGGAGAATGTCATGTGGTCAGATGAAACCAAAATAGAACTTTTTGGTATAAACTCAACTCGTCGTGTTTGGAGGAAGAAGAATACTGAGTTGCATCCCAAAAACACCATACCTACTGTGAAGCATGGGGGTGGAAACATCCTGCTTTGGGGCTGTTTTTCTGCTAAGGGGACAGGCCGACTGATCCGTGTTAAGGAAAGAATGAATGGGGCCATGTATCGTGAGATTTTGAGCCAAAACCTCCTTCCATCAGTGAGAGCTTTGAAGATGAAACGTGGCTGGGTCTTCCAGCATGACAATGATCCCAAACACACCGCCCGGGCAACGAAGGAGTGGCTCCGTAAGAAGCATTTGAAAGTCCTGGAGTGGCCTAGCCAGTCTCCAGACCTCAACCCCATAGAAAATCTATGGAGGGAGTTGAAAGTCCGTGTTGCTCGGCGACAGCCCCAAAACATCACTGCTCTCGAGAAGATCTGCATGGAGGAATGGGCCAAAATACCAGATACTGTGTGTGCAAACCTGGTAAAGACCTATAGTAATCGTTTGACCTCTGTTATTGCCAACAAAGGTTATATTACAAAGTATTGAGTTGAATTTTTGTTATTGACCAAATACTTATTTTCCACCATAATTTACAAATAAATTCTTTAAATATCCTACAATGTGAATTCCTGGATTTTTTTTTCACATTCTGTCTCTCACAGTTGAAGTGTACATATGATGAACATTACAGACCTCTGTCATGATTTTAAGTGGGAGAACTTGCACAATCGGTGGCTGACTAAATACTTTTTTGCCCCACTGTATAGGCAATGGTCATACCGGAAATGACATCATTGTTAGTACCGCAGTCAACTACTAAATGACCTGTTAGTTAACTCATCTGCTAGTTATATAAACAAGAGTAAAGACAATGTTAGTTATATAAGCAAGAGTATAAACAATGTTAGGCCTTACCTGGCGTAGCACAAAAGCACTTTACAGTGAATGTAACAACACGCATGCTAAAGTAATGCTTCTTGGCTTACCTTCCCGCGATGAAGTGACAACTTTGAATGAGTCGTCTCACAGGAAGTTGCACATGTTAGCTGATGTGCTACTTGGCCATTTTCTCTCACAGGAAGTTGCACATGTTAGCTGATGTGCTACTTGGCCATTTGCTCTCACAGGTAGTTGCACATGTTAGCTGATGTGCTACTTGGCCATTTGGTCACGCGTTGACGCGGAGAAACGAAACAGGAAATTCCCGCCTCGGGAGCCAAAGGCGAATGTGACGTCACTTCCGGGTTATTGTGGGACGACATGAATAAACATTTACGTATGCAAGCAAAAAAAAGTGAGAATAACCCAACATTCTAGAGAATATAGTTATTCTTCAAAGAATCACACTTATAAATTTGAAACGTTTTTAAAAAAAATTATTTTTTTTAAATGTATTTATTTTTTTATAGTTTTTTTTTTAATTGAACAACAAACATGCATTTATAATTCACTCAACAGTCAAGGCACTTTCAACAACAAGGAAAGAAAACAAAAGTAAATACAGATACTGCTGGCCCCACTATGGACTGGACTCTCACACTATTATGTTAGATCCACTATGGACTGGACTCTCAAACTATTATGTTAGATCCACTATGGACTGGACTCTCACACTATTATGTTAGATCCACTATGGACTGGACTCTCACTATTATGTTAGATCCACTATGGACTGGACTCTCACACTATTATGTTACATCCACTATGGACTGGACTTTCACTATTATGTTAGATCCACTATGGACTAGACTCTCACACTATTATGTTAGATCCACTATGGACTGGACTCTCACTATTATGTTAGATCCACTATGGACTGGACTCTCACACTATTATGTTACATCCACTATGGACTGGACTTTCACTATTATGTTAGATCCACTATGGACTGGACTCTCACTATTATGTTAGATCCACTATGGACTGGACTCTCACACTATTATGTTAGATCCACTATGGACTGGACTCTCACACTATTATGTTAGATCCACTATGGACTGGACTCTCACAATATTATGTTAGATCCACTATGGACTGGACTCTCACAATATTATGTTAGATCCACTATGGACTGGACTATCACACTATTATGTTAGATCCACTATGGACTGGACTCTCACACTATTATGTTAGATCCACTATGGACTGGACTCTCACACTATTATGTTAGATCCACTATGGACTGGACTCTCACACTATTATGTTAGATCCACTATGGACTGGACTCTCACTATTATGTTAGATCCACTATGGACTGGACTCTCACACTATTATGTTAGATCCACTATGGACTGGACTATCACACTATTATGTTAGATCCACTATGGACTGGACTCTCACACTATTATGTTAGATCCACTATGGACTGGACTCTCACACTATTATGTTAGATCCACTATGGACTGGACTCTCACACTATTATGTTAGATCTACTATGGACTGGAATCTCACACTATTATGTTAGATCCACTATGGACTGTACTCTCACTATTATGTCAGATCCACTATGGACTGGACTCTCACTATTATGTTAGATCCACTATGGACTGGACTCTCACACTATTATGTTAGATCCACTATGGACTGGACTCTCACACTATTATGTTAGATCCACTATGGACTAGACTCTCACACTATTATGTTAGATCCACTATGGACTGGACTCTCACACTATTATGTTAGATCCACTATGGACTGGACTCTCACACTATTATGTTAGATCCACTATGGACTGGACTCTCACTATTATGTTAGATCCACTATGGACTGGACTCTCACACTATTATGTTAGATCCACTATGGACTGGACTATCACACTATTATGTTAGATCCACTATGGACTGGACTCTCACACTATTATGTTAGATCCACTATGGACTGGACTCTCACACTATTATGTTAGATCCACTATGGACTGGACTCTCACACTATTATGTTAGATCTACTATGGACTGGAATCTCACACTATTATGTTAGATCCACTATGGACTGTACTCTCACTATTATGTCAGATCCACTATGGACTGGACTCTCACTATTATGTTAGGTCCACTATGGACTGGACTCTCACACTATTATGTTAGATCCACTATGGACTTGACTCTCACACTATTATGTTAGATCCACTATGGACTGGACTCTCACACTATTATGTTAGATCCACTATAGACTGGACTCTCACACTATTATGTTAGATCCACTATGGACTGGACTCTCACTATTATGTTAGATCCACTATGGACTGGACTCTCACACTATTATGTTAGATCCACTATGGACTGGACTCTCACACTATTATGTTAGATCCACTATAGACTGGACTCTCACACTATTATGTTAGATCCACTATGGACTGGACTCTCACTATTATGTTAGATCCACTATGGACTGGACTCTCACACTATTATGTTAGATCCACTATGGACTGGACTCTCACACTATTATGTTAGATCCACTATGGACTGGACTCTCACACTATTATGTTAGATCCACTATGGACTGGACTCTCACTATTATGTTAGATCCACTATGGACTGGACTCTCACACTATTATGTTAGATCCACTATGGACTGGACTATCACACTATTATGTTAGATCCACTATGGACTGGACTCTCACACTATTATGTTAGATCCACTATGGACTGGACTCTCACACTATTATGTTAGATCCACTATGGACTGGACTCTCACACTATTATGTTAGATCTACTATGGACTGGAATCTCACACTATTATGTTAGATCCACTATGGACTGTACTCTCACTATTATGTCAGATCCACTATGGACTGGACTCTCACTATTATGTTAGATCCACTATGAACTGGACTCTCACACTATTATGTTAGATCCACTATGGACTGGACTCTCACACTATTATGTTAGATCCACTATGGACTAGACTCTCACACTATTATGTTAGATCCACTATGGACTGGACTCTCACACTATTATGTTAGATCCACTATGGACTGGACTCTCACACTATTATGTTAGATCCACTATGGACTGGACTCTCACTATTATGTTAGATCCACTATGGACTGGACTCTCACACTATTATGTTAGATCCACTATGGACTGGACTATCACACTATTATGTTAGATCCACTATGGACTGGACTCTCACACTATTATGTTAGATCCACTATGGACTGGACTCTCACACTATTATGTTAGATCCACTATGGACTGGACTCTCACACTATTATGTTAGATCTACTATGGACTGGAATCTCACACTATTATGTTAGATCCACTATGGACTGTACTCTCACTATTATGTCAGATCCACTATGGACTGGACTCTCACTATTATGTTAGGTCCACTATGGACTGGACTCTCACACTATTATGTTAGATCCACTATGGACTTGACTCTCACACTATTATGTTAGATCCACTATGGACTGGACTCTCACTATTATGTTAGATCCACTATGGACTGGACTCTCACTATTATGTTAGATCCACTATGGACTTGACTCTCACACTATTATGTTAGATCCACTATGGACTGGACTCTCACTATTATGTTAGATCCACTATGGACTGGACTCTCACACTATTATGTTAGATCCACTATGGACTTGACTCTCACACTATTATGTTAGATCCACTATGGACTGGACTCTCACTATTATGTTAGATCCACTATGGACTGGACTCTCACTATTATGTTAAATCCACTATGGACTTGACTCTCACACTATTATGTTAGATCCACTATGGACTTGACTCTCACACTATTATGTTAGATCCACTATGGACTGGACTCTCACTATTATGTTAGATCCACTATGGACTGGACTCTCACTATTATGTTAAATCCACTATGGACTTGACTCTCACACTATTATGTTAGATCCACTATGGACTGGACTCTCACTATTATGTTAGATCCACTATGGACTGGACTCTCACTATTATGTTAGATCCACTATGGACTGGACTCTCACTATTATGTTAGATCCACTATGGACTGGACTCTCACACTATTATGTTAGATCCACTATGGACTGGACTCTCACAATATTATGTTAGATCCACTATGGACTGGACTCTCACACTATTATGTTAGATCCACTATGGACTGGACTCTCACACTATTATGTTAGATCCACTATGGACTGGACTCTCACACTATTATGTTAGATCCACTATGGACTGGACTCTCACACTATTATGTTAGATCCACTATGGACTGGACTCTCACACTATTATGTTAGATCCACTATGGACTGGACTCTCACACTATTATGTTAGATCCACTATGGACTGGACTCTCACACTATTATGTTAGATCCACTATGGACTAGACTCTCACACTATTATGTTAGATCCACTATGGACTGGACTCTCACAATATTATGTTAGATCCACTATGGACTGGACTATCACACTATTATGTTAGATCCACTATGGACTGGACTCTCACACTATTATGTTAGATCCACTATGGACTGGACTCTCACACTATTATGTTAGATCCACTATGGACTGGACTCTCACACTATTATGTTAGATCCACTATGGACTGGACTCTCACTATTATGTTAGATCCACTATGGACTGGACTCTCACTATTATGTTAGGTCCACTATGGACTGGACTCTCACTATTATGTTAGATCCACTATGGACTGGACTCTCACACTATTATGTTAGATCCACTATGGACTGGACTCTCACACTATTATGTTGGATCCACTGTGGACTGGACTCTCACTATTATGTTAGATCCACTATGGACTGGACTCTCACTATTATGTTAGATCCACTATGGACTGGACTCTCACACTATTATGTTAGATCCATGATGGACTGGACTCTCACACTATTATGTTAGATCCACGATGGACTGGACTCTCACAATATTATGTTAGATCCACTATGGACTGGACTCTCACACTATTATGTTAGATCCACTATGGACTGGACTCTCACTATTATGTTAGATCCACTATGGACTATACTCTCACAATATTATGTTAGATCCACTATAGACTGGACTCTCACACTATTATGTTAGATCCACTATGGACTGGACTCTCACAATATTATGTAAGATCTACTATGGACTGGACTGCCACTATTATGTTAGATCCACTATGGACTGGACTCTCACACTATTATGTTAGATCCACTATGGACTGGACTCTCACACTATTATGGTAGATCCACTATGGACTGGACTCTCACTATTATGTTTGATCCACTATGGACTGGACTCTCACTATTATGTTTGATCCACTATGGACTGGACTGTCACAATTCTATGTTAGATCCACTATGGACTGGACTCTCACACTATTATGTTAGATCCACTATGGACTGGACTCTCACTATTATGTTAGATCCACTATGGACTGGACTCTCACACTATTATGTTACATCCACTATGGACTGGACTCTCACACTATTATGTTAGATCCACTATGGACTGGACTCTCACACTATTATGTTAGATCCACTATGGACTGGACTCTCAAACTATTATGTTAGATCCACTATGGACTGGACTCTCACACTATTATGTTAGATCCACTATGGACTGGACTCTCACTATTATGTTAGATCCACTATGGACTGGACTCTCACACTATTATGTTACATCCACTATGGACTGGACTCTCACACTATTATGTTAGATCCACTATGGACTGGACTCTCACACTATTATGTTAGATCCACTATGGACTGGACTCTCAAACTATTATGTTAGATCCACTATGGACTGGACTCTCACACTATTATGTTAGATCCACTATGGACTGGACTCTCACTATTATGTTAGATCCACTATGGACTGGACTCTCACACTATTATGTTACATCCACTATGGACTGGACTTTCACTATTATGTTAGATCCACTATGGACTAGACTCTCACACTATTATGTTAGATCCACTATGGACTGGACTCTCACTATTATGTTAGATCCACTATGGACTGGACTCTCACACTATTATGTTACATCCACTATGGACTGGACTTTCACTATTATGTTAGATCCACTATGGACTGGACTCTCACTATTATGTTAGATCCACTATGGACTGGACTCTCACACTATTATGTTAGATCCACTATGGACTGGACTCTCACACTATTATGTTAGATCCACTATGGACTGGACTCTCACAATATTATGTTAGATCCACTATGGACTGGACTCTCACAATATTATGTTAGATCCACTATGGACTGGACTATCACACTATTATGTTAGATCCACTATGGACTGGACTCTCACACTATTATGTTAGATCCACTATGGACTGGACTCTCACACTATTATGTTAGATCCACTATGGACTGGACTCTCACACTATTATGTTAGATCCACTATGGACTGGACTCTCACTATTATGTTAGATCCACTATGGACTGGACTCTCACACTATTATGTTAGATCCACTATGGACTGGACTATCACACTATTATGTTAGATCCACTATGGACTGGACTCTCACACTATTATGTTAGATCCACTATGGACTGGACTCTCACACTATTATGTTAGATCCACTATGGACTGGACTCTCACACTATTATGTTAGATCTACTATGGACTGGAATCTCACACTATTATGTTAGATCCACTATGGACTGTACTCTCACTATTATGTCAGATCCACTATGGACTGGACTCTCACTATTATGTTAGATCCACTATGGACTGGACTCTCACACTATTATGTTAGATCCACTATGGACTGGACTCTCACACTATTATGTTAGATCCACTATGGACTAGACTCTCACACTATTATGTTAGATCCACTATGGACTGGACTCTCACACTATTATGTTAGATCCACTATGGACTGGACTCTCACACTATTATGTTAGATCCACTATGGACTGGACTCTCACTATTATGTTAGATCCACTATGGACTGGACTCTCACACTATTATGTTAGATCCACTATGGACTGGACTATCACACTATTATGTTAGATCCACTATGGACTGGACTCTCACACTATTATGTTAGATCCACTATGGACTGGACTCTCACACTATTATGTTAGATCCACTATGGACTGGACTCTCACACTATTATGTTAGATCTACTATGGACTGGAATCTCACACTATTATGTTAGATCCACTATGGACTGTACTCTCACTATTATGTCAGATCCACTATGGACTGGACTCTCACTATTATGTTAGGTCCACTATGGACTGGACTCTCACACTATTATGTTAGATCCACTATGGACTTGACTCTCACACTATTATGTTAGATCCACTATGGACTGGACTCTCACACTATTATGTTAGATCCACTATAGACTGGACTCTCACACTATTATGTTAGATCCACTATGGACTGGACTCTCACTATTATGTTAGATCCACTATGGACTGGACTCTCACACTATTATGTTAGATCCACTATGGACTGGACTCTCACACTATTATGTTAGATCCACTATAGACTGGACTCTCACACTATTATGTTAGATCCACTATGGACTGGACTCTCACTATTATGTTAGATCCACTATGGACTGGACTCTCACACTATTATGTTAGATCCACTATGGACTGGACTCTCACACTATTATGTTAGATCCACTATGGACTGGACTCTCACACTATTATGTTAGATCCACTATGGACTGGACTCTCACTATTATGTTAGATCCACTATGGACTGGACTCTCACACTATTATGTTAGATCCACTATGGACTGGACTATCACACTATTATGTTAGATCCACTATGGACTGGACTCTCACACTATTATGTTAGATCCACTATGGACTGGACTCTCACACTATTATGTTAGATCCACTATGGACTGGACTCTCACACTATTATGTTAGATCTACTATGGACTGGAATCTCACACTATTATGTTAGATCCACTATGGACTGTACTCTCACTATTATGTCAGATCCACTATGGACTGGACTCTCACTATTATGTTAGATCCACTATGAACTGGACTCTCACACTATTATGTTAGATCCACTATGGACTGGACTCTCACACTATTATGTTAGATCCACTATGGACTAGACTCTCACACTATTATGTTAGATCCACTATGGACTGGACTCTCACACTATTATGTTAGATCCACTATGGACTGGACTCTCACACTATTATGTTAGATCCACTATGGACTGGACTCTCACTATTATGTTAGATCCACTATGGACTGGACTCTCACACTATTATGTTAGATCCACTATGGACTGGACTATCACACTATTATGTTAGATCCACTATGGACTGGACTCTCACACTATTATGTTAGATCCACTATGGACTGGACTCTCACACTATTATGTTAGATCCACTATGGACTGGACTCTCACACTATTATGTTAGATCTACTATGGACTGGAATCTCACACTATTATGTTAGATCCACTATGGACTGTACTCTCACTATTATGTCAGATCCACTATGGACTGGACTCTCACTATTATGTTAGGTCCACTATGGACTGGACTCTCACACTATTATGTTAGATCCACTATGGACTTGACTCTCACACTATTATGTTAGATCCACTATGGACTGGACTCTCACTATTATGTTAGATCCACTATGGACTGGACTCTCACTATTATGTTAGATCCACTATGGACTTGACTCTCACACTATTATGTTAGATCCACTATGGACTGGACTCTCACTATTATGTTAGATCCACTATGGACTGGACTCTCACACTATTATGTTAGATCCACTATGGACTTGACTCTCACACTATTATGTTAGATCCACTATGGACTGGACTCTCACTATTATGTTAGATCCACTATGGACTGGACTCTCACTATTATGTTAAATCCACTATGGACTTGACTCTCACACTATTATGTTAGATCCACTATGGACTTGACTCTCACACTATTATGTTAGATCCACTATGGACTGGACTCTCACTATTATGTTAGATCCACTATGGACTGGACTCTCACTATTATGTTAAATCCACTATGGACTTGACTCTCACACTATTATGTTAGATCCACTATGGACTGGACTCTCACTATTATGTTAGATCCACTATGGACTGGACTCTCACTATTATGTTAGATCCACTATGGACTGGACTCTCACTATTATGTTAGATCCACTATGGACTGGACTCTCACACTATTATGTTAGATCCACTATGGACTGGACTCTCACAATATTATGTTAGATCCACTATGGACTGGACTCTCACACTATTATGTTAGATCCACTATGGACTGGACTCTCACACTATTATGTTAGATCCACTATGGACTGGACTCTCACACTATTATGTTAGATCCACTATGGACTGGACTCTCACACTATTATGTTAGATCCACTATGGACTGGACTCTCACACTATTATGTTAGATCCACTATGGACTGGACTCTCACACTATTATGTTAGATCCACTATGGACTGGACTCTCACACTATTATGTTAGATCCACTATGGACTAGACTCTCACACTATTATGTTAGATCCACTATGGACTGGACTCTCACAATATTATGTTAGATCCACTATGGACTGGACTATCACACTATTATGTTAGATCCACTATGGACTGGACTCTCACACTATTATGTTAGATCCACTATGGACTGGACTCTCACACTATTATGTTAGATCCACTATGGACTGGACTCTCACACTATTATGTTAGATCCACTATGGACTGGACTCTCACTATTATGTTAGATCCACTATGGACTGGACTCTCACTATTATGTTAGGTCCACTATGGACTGGACTCTCACTATTATGTTAGATCCACTATGGACTGGACTCTCACACTATTATGTTAGATCCACTATGGACTGGACTCTCACACTATTATGTTGGATCCACTGTGGACTGGACTCTCACTATTATGTTAGATCCACTATGGACTGGACTCTCACTATTATGTTAGATCCACTATGGACTGGACTCTCACACTATTATGTTAGATCCATGATGGACTGGACTCTCACACTATTATGTTAGATCCACGATGGACTGGACTCTCACAATATTATGTTAGATCCACTATGGACTGGACTCTCACACTATTATGTTAGATCCACTATGGACTGGACTCTCACTATTATGTTAGATCCACTATGGACTATACTCTCACAATATTATGTTAGATCCACTATAGACTGGACTCTCACACTATTATGTTAGATCCACTATGGACTGGACTCTCACAATATTATGTAAGATCTACTATGGACTGGACTGCCACTATTATGTTAGATCCACTATGGACTGGACTCTCACACTATTATGTTAGATCCACTATGGACTGGACTCTCACACTATTATGGTAGATCCACTATGGACTGGACTCTCACTATTATGTTTGATCCACTATGGACTGGACTCTCACTATTATGTTTGATCCACTATGGACTGGACTGTCACAATTCTATGTTAGATCCACTATGGACTGGACTCTCACACTATTATGTTAGATCCACTATGGACTGGACTCTCTCACTATTATGTTAGATCCACTATGGACTGGACTCTCACACTATTATGTTAGATCCACTATGGACTGGACTCTCACACTATTATGTTAGATCCACTATGGACTGGACTCTCACACTATTATGGTAGATCCACTATGGACTGGACTCTCCCACTATTATGGTAGATCCACTATGGACTGGACTCTCACTATTATGTTAGATCCACTATGGACTGGACTCTCACACTATTATGTTAGATCCACTATGGACTGGACTCTCACACTATTATGTTAGATCCACTATGGACTGGACTCTCACTATTATGTTAGATCCACTATGGACTGGACTCTCACACTATTATGTTAGATCCACTATGGACTGGACTCACACTATTATGTTAGATCCACTATGGACTGGACTCTCACTATTATGTTAGCTCCACTATGGACTGGACTCTCACTATTATGTTAGATCCACTATGGACTGGACTCTCACTATTATGTTAGATCCACTATGGACTGGACTCTCACACTATTATGTTAGATCCACTATGGACTGGACTCTCACACTATTATGTTAGATCCACTATGGACTGTACTCTCACTATTATGTTAGATCCACTATGGACTGGACTCTCACACTATTATGGTAGATCCACTATGGACTGGACTCTCACTATTATGTTAGATCCACTATGGACTGGACTCTCACACTATTATGTTAGATCCACTATGGACTGGACTCTCACTATTATGTTAGATCCACTATGGACTGGACTCTCACTATTATGTTAGATCCACTATGGACTGGACTCTCACAATATTATGTTAGATCCACTATGGACTGGACTCTCACTATTATGTTAGATCCACTATGGACTGGACTCTCACAATATTATGTTAGATCCACTATGGACTGGAATCTCACACTATTATGTTAGATCCACTATGGACTGGACTCTCACACTATTATGTTAGATCCACTATGGACTATACTCTCACAATATTATGTTAGATCCACTATGGACTGGACTCTCACTATTATGTTAGATCCACTATGGACTGGACTCTCACTATTATGTTAGATCCACTATGAACTGGACTCTCACTATTATGTTAGATCCACTATGGACTGGACTCTCACTATTATGTTAGATCCACTATGGACTGGACTCTCACACTATTATGTTAGATCCACTATGGACTGGACTCTCACACTATTATGTTAGATCCACTATGGACTGGACTCTCACTATTATGTTAGATCCACTATGAACTGGACTCTCACTATTATGTTAGATCCACTATGGACTGGACTCTCACTATTATGTTAGATCCACTATGGACTGGACTCTCACTATTATGTTAGATCCACTATGGACTGGACTCTCACAATATTATGTTAGATCCACTATGGACTGGACTCTCACTATTATGTTAGATCCACTATGGACTGGACTCTCACAATATTATGTTAGATCCACTATGGACTGGAATCTCACACTATTATGTTAGATCCACTATGGACTGGACTCTCACACTATTATGTTAGATCCACTATGGACTATACTCTCACAATATTATGTTAGATCCACTATGGACTGGACTCTCACTATTATGTTAGATCCACTATGGACTGGACTCTCACTATTATGTTAGATCCACTATGAACTGGACTCTCACTATTATGTTAGATCCACTATGGACTGGACTCTCACTATTATGTTAGATCCACTATGGACTGGACTCTCACACTATTATGTTAGATCCACTATGGACTGGACTCTCACACTATTATGTTAGATCCACTATGGACTGGACTCTCACTATTATGTTAGATCCACTATGGACTGGACTCTCAGCCTATTATGTTAGATCCACTATGGACTGGACTCTCACACTATTATGTTAGATCCACTATGGACTGGACTCTCACACTATTATGTTAGATCCACTATGGACTGGACTCTCACACTATCTCAAAAATGGATTAAGTGGCTGGAATATAAAGACAATATACGTATAACATACATCCATAAACGTATGCAAAAATGCAATATATTTATCTTTAATCTATTTATTTATATTTGCACCTTATTGCTCTTTTATCTTGCACTACCATGAGCTAATGCAATGACATTTCATTCTTATCTGTACTGCAAAGTTCACATTTGAATGACAATAAAGGGAAGTCTAAGTCTAAGTCTACATGCCTACAGTTTTAGAAAGGTTTAGCTGCAGACAACATTGATACTTTTCATACATTTTTTTCATACATAAACACACTGCCACAATATACATTTGAAACGTGAGCAACTCTGGAATAATGTTGTGAAAGACGTCTGCTGGGTCTAAATGTGGTCCCTTCCTAACAGCTATTTACTTACCAACAAAGTCAAAGAGATATCTTTTAAAATCATTCATGGTTATTACCCTGTAAAGACTGTGATGGTTAGATACAAGAAGGACATTGATGTTACCTGCACCTTATGTAACATGCATGTTGCACCTTATGTTACCTCTACCTTATGTAACATGCATCCAGAGACTGTTTACCAACTGTTTTGTACTTGTGAAAGCACTCCATCACTATGGCAGGCATCTGTCGCTTCATCCTGGACAATATTCATGACTAATTTGTGCTTTGTTTTAAAGACGTGCTATTTGGATTTACACTGTATGAAAAAAAATTTGAAAAGGAATTTTACCTTTGCAACCTCATTGTACTATTGGCTAAGTTTTATATTCATAAATGTAAGTTTCTCAATACCCGACCTGTTTTTGTGCCTTTAAAAAATAATTAGAACTCTATGTTAAAACACACTCTACCTCTGACAACCAAAAAGCTGTGAAAACGATGATGCTGTGTTCCAAATTTAAAATTATTTACTGAAATTGAGTGAGCCTAGGGCTTTGCACTTTGTTATATATATATATATATATATATATATATATATATATATATATATATAACTCCAGGCATTAGAACTACAATACCCAGAGTGCTATTCGGCAGGAGTATGTACATCCGGGTCATAAGTTCTTGTTGAGTAGAGTTCCCCGCCTTTTGAAAACGACGTCTTCATAACAATACAACCGACCTCTTGTAGTTTGACATTATAAAGCGTTTTTGTCCGAGAATATGTCGCTGGACGATTGGTGGTTATACTGAGTTTAAAGCCAGCAGTTGACAGTCATGTTGCTTCCTTCAGACGTCGCCCGTCTAGTTCTGGGTGAGTGTAGCCTAGCATTAGCATTAGCCAACACAATCATAAACAGTCAGCCATTGATCGAGATTATTTACAGTATTTATTGTTCCACGTCATAGTCAGCTGCTGATATTTACAACCTTCTCCGTCACCAGGCTACCTTCAGGAGGAAGGTCTGTCCGACACAAGCCTGGCGTTTATCCAGGAGAGCCCAAACCTGCAGGAATATGCAGAACATAGCATGGGAGATGGTGCTGTGCCTGCTTGTGTCTTTGTAAGTTGCACTAAAATAACATTAATAATATGCAGAACATAGCATGGGAGATGGTGCTGTGCCTGCTTGTGTCTTTGTAAGTTGCACTAAAATAACATTAATAATATGCAGAACATAGCATGGGAGATGGTGCTGTGCCTGCTTGTGTCTTCGTAAGTTGCACTAAAATAACATTAATAATATGCAGAACATAGCATGGGAGATGGAGCTGTGCCTGCTTGTGTCTTTGTAAGTTGCACTAAAATAACATTAATAATATGCAGAACATAGCATGGGAGATGGTGCTGTGCCTGCTTGTGTCTTTGTAAGTTGCACTAAAATAACATTAATAATATGCAGAACATAGCATGGGAGATGGTGCTGTGCCTGCTTGTGTCTTTGTAAGTTGCACTAAAATAACATTAATAATATGCAGAACATAGCATGGGAGATGGTGCTGTGCCTGCTTGTGTCTTTGTAAGTTGCACTAAAATAACATTAATAATATGCAGAACATAGCATGGGAGATGGAGCTGTGCCTGCTTGTGTCTTCGTAAGTTGCACTAAAATAACATTAATAATATGCAGAACATAGCATGGGAGATGGAGCTGTGCCTGCTTGTGTCTTTGTAAGTTGCACTAAAATAACATTAATAATATGCAGAACATAGCATGGGAGATGGAGCTGTGCCTGCTTGTGTCTTTGTAAGTTGCACTAAAATAACATTAATAATATGCAGAACATAGCATGGGAGATGGTGCTGTGCCTGCTTGTGTCTTCGTAAGTTGCACTAAAATAACATTAATAATATGCAGAACATAGCATGGGAGATGGTGCTGTGCCTGCTTGTGTCTTTGTAAGTTGCACTAAAATAACATTAATAATATGCAGAACATAGCATGGGAGATGGTGCTGTGCCTGCTTGTGTCTTTGTAAGTTGCACTAAAATAACATTAATAATATGCAGAACATAGCATGGGAGATGGTGCTGTGCCTGCTTGTGTCTTTGTAAGTTGCACTAAAATAACATTAATAATATGCAGAACATAGCATGGGAGATGGAGCTGTGCCTGCTTGTGTCTTTGTAAGTTGCACTAAAATAACATTAATAATATGCAGAACATAGCATGGGAGATGGAGCTGTGCCTGCTTGTGTCTTCGTAAGTTGCACTAAAATAACATTAATAATATGCAGAACATAGCATGGGAGATGGAGCTGTGCCTGCTTGTGTCTTTGTAAGTTGCACTAAAATAACATTAATAATATGCAGAACATAGCATGGGAGATGGTGCTGTGCCTGCTTGTGTCTTCGTAAGTTGCACTAAAATAACATTAATAATATGCAGAACATAGCATGGGAGATGGTGCTGTGCCTGCTTGTGTCTTTGTAAGTTGCACTAAAATAACATTAATAATATGCAGAACATAGCATGGGAGATGGTGCTGTGCCTGCTTGTGTCTTTGTAAGTTGCACTAAAATAACATTAATAATATGCAGAACATAGCATGGGAGATGCTGCTGTGCCTGCTTGTGTCTTTGTACCGTATTTTCCGCACCATAAGGCGCCCTGGGTTATAAGCCGCGCCTTCAATGAACGGCATATTTCAAAACTTTGTCCACCTATAAGCCGCCCCGTGTTGTAAGCCGCATCTAACTGCGCTAAAGGAATGTCAAAAAAACAGTCAAATAGGTCAGTCAAACTTTAATAATATATTAAAACCAGCGTGATGTGGGCGCGCACGGAGTCGTATATCAACATGGACAGAGCTGCGTGAAAAAAGCCACCCGGCCTCTTCGCGTAAACTTAAACTTACCTTAACCACTCGCTCATCTTTTCTTCATCCATCCCTTCGAGTTAGCTTTTATGATGACGCCGGCTGGAAAGGTTTCTTTTGGCAAGGTCTTCCTTTTGAATATCACCATGGGTGGAAGTTTCTGGCCATTAGCATGGCAAGCTAGAACCACAGTGAAGGATGACTTCTCATTCCCTGTGGTGCGAATATTCACCGTACGTGCTCCCGTTGTATCCACAGTGCGGTTCACAGGAATATCAGTTGCTGTGAAATAGTAATCCGTGTGCGGATGGAGAGATTGCGTCTTTTCATGAACCGCATCCCTGACGCTTAGTAGGAGCCATTTTGTGGTCTTTACAGATGTAAACATACAAAGGAAATTAAACGTACCGGTACGGTAATATCCGCGCGCTTTTTCTTCTTCTACGCGGGCGGGTGGTTGCTTACAGTAGAAGAAGAAGCGCTTCCTGTTCTATGGGGGCGGGTGCTTACCTTGGCGGTTGCTTGCGTAGAAGAAGAAGCGCTTCCTGTTCTACCGGGAAAAAAGATGGCGGCTGTTTACCGTAGTTGCGAGATCGAAACTTTATGAAAATGAATCGTAATATTAATCCATATATAAAGCGCACCGGGTTAAAAGCCGCACTGTCAGCTTTTGAGTAAATTTGTGGTTTTTAGGTGCGGCTAATAGTGCGGAAAATACGGTAAGTTGCACTAAAATAACATTAATAATATGCAGAACATAGCATGGGAGATGGAGCTGTGCCTGCTTGTGTCTTTGTAAGTTGCACTAAAATAACATTAATAATATGCAGAACATAGCATGGGAGATGGTGCTGTGCCTGCTTGTGTCTTCGTAAGTTGCACTAAAATAACATCAATCATCTATTAAACATGACATGATGTCTGTCCTTTTGCTTCCCCTCTAGTCCTTGTTTGGAAAAGGTCTAACAACCATCTTGAATGAGTATATGGCTGCCAAAACAAAAGGTAACCAGCGTCTATGATTGCTCACAGGGATGTAACGATATGAAAATCTCACGGTACGATATTGTCACGGTACAATGTTGTAGTAATGTAAAAAAAAAAATGACTGGGAAAAATGCCCTGGTGTGGAAAAATAAAGTGCTACGTATGCTAAGGTTAAATACATGTACTGTAGGTAGGTAGGTCTTTATTGTCATTGCACAAGTACAACAAAACTTTGTTTTCAGCACAAACCCGTTCAAACTTAGACTTCGACAAACTTTAATGATCCATAAGGGAAAGTGTTCCACACAGTAGCTCAGTTACAAATGATGGAAAAGATGGAAATGACAATGCAGGTATAAAATAGACTAAAAGCAATATAAATTAAAGCTGCAAGCAGCATTGGTTGGGCCCGCATATTTGGCAGGTGCTAGTCCTAAGTGTCCCAATACTTTTGTTCAGTTTTCGTCATAAGTGTCCCAATACTTTTTTCTACTTTTAGTCCGAATTGTCCCAATACTTTTGTGTAGTGTACCTACCTTGTCTGCATTGTGTGGGCACGCTGGTGCTTCCTGCTTTTAAGCAGCCTTCTTGAAAAAACAGCAGCATCAGCGCAGCGGCTCTTTGAAGGGTCATAAAATCAAAACCGGAGCCGGTATTAAAACTCTTTCGATAACTTTTAATCAAAAGGGTTCAATCTCTCTCCTGTGTTAGTTTGAAGCTGAAACAACAAACACGCTCAGAGGAGATAATGTTTGAAGAAAGGTGACTGGTTTTTACAAAAATGTTGTGTTGAAGGGGGAATAGCAAGCTTCTTGTAGATTTTTGCTGGGGGTTG
This sequence comes from Nerophis lumbriciformis, assembly GCF_033978685.3. NCBI lineage: Eukaryota > Metazoa > Chordata > Actinopteri > Syngnathiformes > Syngnathidae > Nerophis > Nerophis lumbriciformis. The sequence goes on along the minus strand of NC_084577.2, from coordinate 30,952,875 downwards.
TCAATTTATGAAATGTAGGTCTAAGTGAGACCTACGGAGAGGATTTTGTTTCATGTCTCTCCGACCTTCCCAGTGGGAGTTACAGGCAGTTTTGTCATTTTTTTCTTCCGAGGAGCAGTTTTTTCTCCGTTTTATTCAAAAATTGCTCTAGAGCGCAATTTTTAAATTTGGGGTTAGGTTTTTTTATTAGATCACAATTTTTGCCAGTCCTGATGTGTGCGTTCAGTTTTGGTGAGTTTTGAAGCGTGTTAAGGGAGTCAAATTACAGCTCAAAGAGGCAAAAGTTACTGTTTTTAGTACTTTTTTGTCTTGAAGGGGGAATTGCCAACTTCCTGTTGATTTTTGCCCGAGGATATACAATTATGAAAACTAGGTCTAAGTCAAACCTACATACAGGTTTTTGTTTCATGTCTCTCCGACCTTCCTAGTGGGAGTTACAGGCAGTCTAGGTTTTTTTTTTCCTGCGCTAGAGCGCAATTTTGAGTTTTGGGGTTCGTTTTTTTATTAAAAGACAATTTTCGCAAGTCCTGATGTGTGGGTCAAATATGGTGAGTTTTGAAGCATGTTAAGTGGGTCAAATTAGTGCTCAAAGAGGCGGCGGAAGAATAATAATAAATAAAGAATAAAACCTTACAAATTCAATAGGTCCTTATGTCCCATTGCATAAGGACTCCCTGTGGGAGTCCTTATGCAATGGGCCATGCGGGCCCTAAATATAACATATATACATAATATATGTACTAAGGGTGTAACGGTACACAAAAATTTCGGTTCAGTACGTGCCTCGGTTTAGAGCAATGGTCCCCAACCACTGGGCCGCGGACCGATTGGTACCGGGCGGCACAAGGGGAAGAAAAAAACAATTTTTATTTTTTATTTTTTATTAAATCAACATAAAAACACAATATATACACTATATATCAATGTATATCAATGCAGTCTGCAGGGATAGAGTCCATAAGCACACATGATTGTATTTCTTTATTAAAAAAAAAAATCAATGTGGTTTACACCTCAGACCGGCTCACTCAATAGTGCCAGGGAAAAAGAACTCCACAGACGGGTGTATTCCCACTTCTCATTGACCGTCACATGTCATGGCATTATTGTGAGGATTTCCAATATCATTACATCCCTAATTACTACATCTACTATTCCCAACATCAACAATGTGTGGTGGTTCCTGCATCTTTCCAATAGAGACTTGCAGTGAAGTACCTGCCGTGATGACGTCACTGTGGAAAAAGCTGGATTTCACACTCAAACAAATCAAGTAATTCGCATAACGCACAGTGGGCACTTTTACTGAAACCTTTATTCCACTGATGTTGTTGTGTTTGTCATCCCAGGTCCATGCAGACTTCTCCAGCTATATCAGCCAGTCAGAGGGGTAAGTCACAGGCCTGGAAACCATATGGATATGCCACAGGTGTTAAACTCAAGGCCCGGGGGACAATTCTGGCCCGCCACATGATTTATGTGGTCTTGCTGCGTTATTTTACGTGGCCGCAGCAACATTTTATATGGCCCGCTGCATAACTTTATGTGGCCTGCCGCATTATTTTATGTGTTATTCCGTGTTAATTTAAGTAGCGTGCCACATCATTTTATGTGGTATGCCGCATTAAGTAATGTTGCTTGCTACGTCCTTTTATTTGGTATGCCGCATCATTTATTTTGGCCTGGCACGTCATTTTATGTAGCCTGCCATCTCATTTTACATACCTGCCAACTACTCCGGTTTTCCCGTAAAAAGTACGGTTTTCATCAACCTATTCCGGGTTACGGTTGCAGTGATAAAAAATACGGTTTTTCATTAATTAAAAAAAAAGAGTGAAAACTACGTGAATTGCACCTTGTGCAGACAAGATTTTTCGATCAGACACGGAGGAATTAGCGATGTAAAAGACCACGTTGGGACAAAAAAACACAAGTCTAATGCCGTTGCTAGCGATACAAGTGGAAAACTTTCAACGTTTTTCGTCGCCCAAACAGATTCTTTGGATGTGATAAATGCCGAAGTTTTATTTACGGAGGCAATAATTGAGCATGGACTTCCAATCGCACTGGCTGATCACATGGGACAGTTAAATGTTTGTAATGCAACCTTTAAAAATCATTACGCGGTGATCGCGGTCCCAAAAATAAACTTTTCTTGCATGATAATGTGGGTTAAAAGCCGCGCCTTCAATGAACGGCATATTTCAAAACTTTGTCCACCTATAAGCCGCCCCGTGTTGTAAGCCGCATCTAACTGCGCTAAAGGAATGTCAAAAAAACAGTCAGATAGGTCAGTCAAACTTTAATAATATATTAAAAACCAGCGTTCTAACAACTCTGTTTACTCCCAAAATGTACGCAAATGTGCAATCACAAACATACGTATATCAACATGGACAGAGCTGCGTGAAAAAAGCCACCCGGCCTCTTCGCGTAAACTTAAACTTACCTTAACCACTCGCTCATCTTTTCTTCATCCATCCCTTCGAGTTAGCTTTTATGATGACGCCGGCTGGAAAGGTCTCTTTTGGCAAGGTCTTCCTTTTGAATATCACCATGGGTGGAAGTTTCTGGCCATTAGCATGGCAAGCTAGAACCACAGTGAAGGATGACTTCTCATTCCCTGTGGTGCGAATATTCACCGTACGTGCTCCCGTTGTATCCACAGTGCGGTTCACAGGAATATCAGTTGCTGTGAAATAGTAATCCGTGTGCGGATGGAGAGATTGCGTCTTTTCATGAACCGGATCACTGACGCTTAGTAGGAGCCATTTTGTGGTCTTTACAGATGTAAACACACAAAGGAAATGAAACGTACGGTATATTCGCGCGCTTTTTCTTCTACGCGGGCGGGTGGTTGCTTACAGTAGAAGAAGAAGCGCTTCCTGTTCTATGGGGGCGGGTGCTTACCTTGGCGGTTGCTTGCGTAGAAGAAGAAGCGCTTCCTGTTCTACCGGGAAAAAAGATGGCGGCTGTTTACCGAAGTTGCGAGATCGAAACTTTATGAAAATGAATCGTAATATTAATCCATATATAAAGCGCACCGGGTTAAAAGCCGCACTGTCAGCTTTTGAGTAAATTTGTGGTTTTTAGGTGCGGCTAATAGTGCGGAAAATACGGTACTTGAATTAAAAAAAAAATCACAGGGGGTACATTGCTGAAAAAAGGTTGAGAACCACTGACCTAGTATATACAATAATATAAACCAAGTCATTGTATTTCATTTAGGATTATTTCATAACTTCATTTAAATAAAAATATATTTTTTGTCTTTTTTAGATGCAGTCAATAAATAATGTGAACATGTATCATAACATGGAAATCTAAGAGAACGTGTTGTGAATGAGGATGCTTGTGGACCTGGAAATTATTATTATTATTTTTTTACACATTTTTATTTTTAAAAAAAACAGTTTTTCCAACGTATTCAATTTTAGACGCTTTCTCTTCTTAGTTATTATTTCTCCGGCTGTAGAAAAGAGCCGCTCACAGGGCACAGAGGAGGCGTCAGTGCGACACAGTTGGCGTATCGGTCACGTGACCAAAACAGCTCATGATCGGTCACGTGACTTTCTAAAAGCGGTACGCGCACCGACACAGGGTTTCGCTCTATGAGCTCCACGCATGCGCCGATGCATCGGTGTTGCCGGACCCATCACTAGTATATACAGTCGTCACATCGCCTTTCAAATATCCTGACATCGCAAATTTATTTTCAGTATATTGTAAATATTTTTGGCGCAAATGAAGTTTTACTTATGTCTCATATGTACTAGAGGGCAGTATTGCTTTTATTTTCTACTATTATGATGTGGCGATTGATGAAGATAGTCACCAAGCGGGACTTGTGTTTCCGGGTGAAGGGTGAACAATGTCAACAACAACACGGCAACTAATCTTGCCGCTATCTTTACCGCGACAATCAAGGCGACCAACTTTCTAAAGAACTTCATCTTCAACCCCTGCCTCGTCAATAACACATCTCCACATTGGTGAGGCCATAGATGGATGACTCATGAGAAATGTGTTGCTGGGCACCACCCGTGTCCCTGCAGAGATGTTTGATGCTGAAACGTCTTTGCCAGTCACCTAAACGTGTGCACCAAATGTTGCTGTAATTCCACCAAACGTCCGCAGGGGTTTTGCATTGAGCAGTGTGAGAAATTTCAAGTGAATCTGACTGGTCAAACTTTGGCGTTTGATAACAGTGCCACCATGTGGTGTTTTTATCAGACATCAGGAGCGCATGTTTTTGACTCCTTTTCAGCCTGCCGTGTGCAGCAGTTCAGGAGAAGGCGGAGCTTAAACACCAATGATCCTCCCACAGCACGTTCCCGTGTTGGACTGGAAAACCTGGCAAGACAGCGGGTATTGAGCATGACTTCAGGGAGCGGCATGGTTTGCTCCTCCATCTCGGAAACAACCTTGATCAGCAGCCCTGCACTCAGCTCGCAGAATATGCCCGGCCACTCCACCCCTCTGAGCTACTCCGCTCCTCAAATCCAAGCCCCTCCGGGCGGTGCCACACCCCACCAGTTCCACGATGGCAGCCGCTCACTCAATACACAAAGTGAGTGTCTGACTTCATATTTTCATTGTAAACTCTGTCCTTTTTTCTTAGCTTTTTGTTGGGGTTGATTAACTTTTATTGTACTTCATTTATATTTGTTGAGTGCCATGTTTGGAACTATATTGAACGATCGTATGATGCAGCAAGATAAAACTTGGCTTTGGCTGTGCTTTGCCCATTCCAGGAGATTTACCAGTCCAGATAATAGTTACAGAACCGCGACTAAATCCAGGACCCATGTCTCCCGGGCGAAGGAAATGGTAAGTAAAACTGATATCTGCACAGACACAAACTACTAACACATTGCTTGTAGAATAGCTTATAGCAGAGGTGTCCAAAGTGTGGCCAAGGGGCCATTTGCATCCCGCAGCTTATTTTTGAATGGCACATTCTATAAATACTATTTGGGGAAAAAAACATTAAAAAGTGGAATAAAGCAAACAAGAAAAACACAGAACTACCATGGAGGTTGTTTTTCTTCTCTTTAAACCTGTCATTGCGGGAAAAAAATATCCATCCATCCATTTTCTGCCGCTTATCAAAATCAATGTTGTTATGCATTATTGAACTATGGAAGGCTCAAATTATTTCACAGCAAATGTTCCACCTTGAAATATTTTTTGGGGAAAATATTGCATATTTTGTGTTTGGCATAAAAACTAAGTTTTCTTTGATTACAAAAACAGCATAAAACACATAAAAAAATAAAAATAAAAACATAAAATTGACGAATAGTTCTATAATTAGAGACTTAAGTGTTGAAAGTATAAAAAAAAGTATGACTTATTGTTCACAAGTTGCTAAGTGGGACCCTTTTGGATCCCCAAGAATTTTAGTGGGATTCAACTGTCATTGCTCAAAAATAATAATGAATCAAAGTCAATGTTGTTATGAATTATTGACCTATTGAAGGCTCAAATTATTTCACAGCAAAAGTTCCACTTTGAAATATTTTTTGGCGAAAATATTGCATAATTTGTGTGTGTGGCATAAAAACAAAGTTTTCTTTGATAAAAAACGGCATAAGACAAACAAAACATGAACAAAAATTAAATAAAAAACTTAAAATCGATGAATAGTTCTGAAGTCAGAGACGTAAGTGTTGAAAGTATATAACACAAAGTATGACTTATTGTTCACACTGTGATCAGTGGGACCCTTTTGGATCCCCAAGAATTTTAGTGGGATTCAACTGTCATTGCTCAAAAATAATAATGTATCAAAGTCAATGTTGTTATGAATTATTGACCTATTGAAGGCTCAAATTATTTCACAGCAAATGTTCCACTTTGAAATATTTTTTGGGGAAAATATTGCATATTTTGTTTGGCATAAAAACAAAGTTTGCTTTGATTAAAAAAACGGCAAAAAAAAAATAAAAAAATAAAAATAAAAACATAAAATTGACGAATAGTTCTATAATTAGAGACTTAAGTGTTGAAAGTATAAAAAAAAAGTATGACTTATTGTTCACAAGTTGCTAAGTGGGACCCTTTTGGATCCCCAAGAATTTTAGTGGAATTCAACTGTCATTGCTCAAAAATAATAATGACTCAAAGTCAATGTTGTTATGACTTATTGACCTATTGAACATACTTGCCAACACTCCCGAATTTTCCGGGAGACTCCCGAAATTCAGCGCCTCTCCCGAAAACCTCCCGGGACAAATATTCTCCCGAAAATCTCCCGATTTTCAGCCGGAGCTGGAAGCCACGCCCCCTCCATGCCTTTTTTCATGACGGGAGGACAACAGGGTGACAAGAACTAAATCATCCAGACTAGAGATAAATTGTATTATTATGTTTATCTTACCTAAAAAAAAATATTTTTATTAATTAAAAAACAATAAAAATAAATACATTTTTACTATATTTTGCTAAAAACATCAAAATTATTTGTATTTTTCTTTGTATTTTTTCCTGACTCCTTATTACATCCAGCCATATAATTATACATTAAAATAAACATATTTGAAATAATTGATTTTAGATTATCATAATAATTCATTTAAAATGACCATATTTAATTATTAAAATAATTGCTTGTTTATCAACAACTTTAGCATTTTATTCATTACATTTTGAAGCTCTCAGAAGCCAAGTTATGTTATATTCCTTAAGATTTATTTATGCAAGTTTGAAGTATCAATTATCCAAACACAGTTTTGTTTGCATATTTTCAGGATGTAGATATCTATATATATATATATATATATATATATATATATATATATATATACAGGTAAAAGCCAGTAAATTAGAATATTTTGAAAAACTTGATTTATTTCAGTAATTGCATTCAAAAGGTGTAACTTGTACATTATATTTATTCATTGCACACAGACTGATGCATTCAAATGTTTATTTCATTTAATTTTGATGATTTGAAGTGGCAACAAATGAAAATCCAAAATTCCGTGTGTCACAAAATTAGAATATTGTGTAAGGCTAATACAAAAAAGGGATTTTTAGAAATGTTGGCCAACTGAAAAGTATGAAAATGAAAAATATGAGCATGTACAATACTCAATACTTGGTTGGAGCTCCTTTTGCCTCAATTACTGCGTTAATGCGGCGTGGCATGGAGTCGATGAGTTTCTGGCACTGCTCAGGTGTTATGAGAGCCCAGGTTGCTCTGATAGTGGCCTTCAACTCTTCTGCGTTTTTGGGTCTGGCATTCTGCATCTTCCTTTTCACAATACCCCACAGATTTTCTATGGGGCTAAGGTCAGGGGAGTTGGCGGGCCAATTTAGAACAGAAATACCATGGTCCGTAAACCAGGCACGGGTAGATTTTGCGCTGTGTGCAGGTGCCAAGTCCTGTTGGAACTTGAAATCTCCATCTCCATAGAGCAGGTCAGCAGCAGGAAGCATGAAGTGCTCTAAAACTTGCTGGTAGACGGCTGCGTTGACCCTGGATCTCAGGAAACAGAGTGGACCGACACCAGCAGATGACATGGCACCCCAAACCATCACCCAACCATGCAAATTTTGCATTTCCTTTGGAAATCGAGGTCCCAGAGTCTGGAGGAAGACAGGAGAGGCACAGGATCCACGTTGCCTGAATTCTAGTGTAAAGTTTCCACCATCAGTGATGGTTTGGGGTGCCATGTCATCTGCTGGTGTCGGTCCACTCTGTTTCCTGAGATCCAGGGTCAACGCAGCCGTCTACCAGCAAGTTTTAGAGCACTTCATGCTTCCTGCTGCTGACCTGCTCTATGGAGATGGAGATTTCAAGTTCCAACAGGACTTGGCGCCTGCACACAGCGCAAAATCTACCCGTGCCTGGTTTACGGACCATGGTATTTCTGTTCTAAATTGGCCCGCCAACTCCCCTGACCTTAGCCCCATAGAAAATCTGTGGGGTATTGTGAAAAGGAAGATGCAGAATGCCAGACCCAAAAACGCAGAAGAGTTGAAGGCCACTATCAGAGCAACCTGGGCTCTCATAACACCTGAGCAGTGCCAGAAACTCATCGACTCCATGCCACGCCGCATTAACGCAGTAATTGAGGCAAAAGGAGCTCCAACCAAGTATTGAGTATTGTACATGCTCATATTTTTCATTTTCATACTTTTCAGTTGGCCAACATTTCTAAAAATCCCTTTTTTGTATTAGCCTTAAGTAATATTCTAATTTGGTGACACACGGAATTTTGGATTTTCATTTGTTGCCACTTCAAATCATCAAAATTAAATGAAATAAACATTTGAATGCATCAGTCTGTGTGCAATGAATAAATATAATGTACAAGTTACACCTTTTGAATGCAATTACTGAAATAAATCAAGTTTTTCAAAATATTCTAATTTACTGGCTTTTACCTGTGTGTGTGTGTGTATATATATATATATATATATATATATATATATATATATATATATATATCTTAACCACGCCCCCCACCTCCCTAAATCGGAGGTCTCAAGGTTGGCAAGTATGGACATAGAGCACAAACACATGACTTCAGCAAGGTGCAATGGAAACCTAAATGATTTGTTTCAATGTTGTTGTGAAACTTTATCAGGGACACTCCTAGGAAAAGGAGCGGTGCTGCGGGAGGCGGCAGTGGTTCCGTCAGGTCCAGTGTGCCTGTCAGTAGTGTTGCTGCTGAAGCACCACCCGAGGAAGCTGTGGATGAGAACTTCCCTGTAAGTGAAAATGTTACTGCCGAATTATAACGTAGACCGTCATACCAAATGTGCACGTCCGCAGCAACTGGTGATACAAAATGCTCGTGACAAGATATTGGGAGACCGATCGTTGCAAGAAAAGCTTGCTGAGAACATCAATAAAATTCTCGCAAAGTAAGTTTGCATTCGTCTTCAAATAGGTTTTTCCTTCGACTGTGTAATGGCAACTGATTTTGTGCGTGTGTCAGTGATTCTACGCCCCAAACACCGAAGGCCCCGTCAAGTTCAGTGGAAGACGACCAGTCCATTGATGAAATTCTTGGATTACAGGTGCGAAATCACCTGACATTTCGTCTTGAAACAACGTTCCCCGTTTGTGATATTAAATCACCATGCACTCCAATATTAACACCCTGCTTTATGTCCTCCAACACAGGGAGAAATACATATGAGTGATGTTGCAATCCATGACATTTTGGAGCAAACCGAGTCAGATCCTGCTTTTCAAGCCCTGTTTGACCTCTTCGACTATAGTAACCCTTAATGACGCTGTTTTTATTTACCATGTCGTGAATAATTGTGTGCCATGATCATTCTGCTGTTTGTCCGCAGATAAAAGCAGAGCAGATGGAGAAGATGTAGATATGAGCAATGTCCCAGAGGAGAACAATACCGCCGGACCACCTCCATCCACCGTCGGACAACTTCCAGGTAGGTTTGATAAATGAATTTGGTGCTGCAGAACAAAGACACTGAGATAAGTCATTGACTTTTCTATGTTAAACAGGTACCACAGAGCAAGAAAGCTCCTTTTCAACAGCGGCCACAATGAAGAACAAAATTGTGCAGGAACGCAAGACAAGGAAATCGACAGCTCTCCTAAAGAAGAGCGTGGTGGGCTCCAGCAGCAGGTCCTCGCGACTGGACAACAGCTCTGCCCGACTGCTGATTCCTCATGAGGATTATCGGGGTGACTCCTCTTCTGCCCTAAGTGAAAACACTCAAGAGAAGGCTTCCCTTTTTTCTCTCGCTGTTCTTCCGTCACCAATGGATATTGCTACCTCGATGGACACGTCTTTAGCAGTTTTACAGAGTCCAGCATCTCTGGTTGACCTGACTGCCATCCCTTCATCAGTGGCACCAGTACCTTATGTGGACAATCAAAGTAAACAAGCTCTGTCTTCTTCACTGAATAATCAGCCTGCCTTTTTGTCCCACTCGAGTGCCGACATGCCACTCATGTCAGTTCCAAGCAGCGGTGGTAATGAACGACCGCCGACTCTCTTTGTAACTCCTCAGTCTTCCGTAGGTGCTAACACCGCTGCGTCAAATTCTGTACCGACGTGTTCCCCTCTATTATGTGCACGGAGCCCTTCCCCCGGTACTCCAGCCACACCCTTCAAGTCAGGAATAGCAGGTGTTGCTGCATCCACCTGTGTGAGCAGCATTGTCAATACCCCAAGCAAAGTTTCAGATGATCCCAGTAACATAGTTTCTTTGAAGATTATCATCAGTGATAACCCGGATGAGGGTCCCTCAAGCGATAACGCCTTGAATCAAGCCATTTCCAACATTCCCACAGAAAAGATACCCACAATCTACCTTTCCTCGCCTGCCAAATCCCCCAGAGAACCTGGCACACCAAGAGGGACTAATCCAGAGGAAACGGCACTGGCAGTGTGCGGCTTACAAAGCGCTGAAGCTTTAGCCAACTCGCCCTGTAAAGGCGTTTCATCGAATCAGTTAGCAGCAACTACACAAGCGCAGCAAAGCTACATTATTCAACTTCCCGTGGACACGGCCAACCCTGCGCTCCAAGGAGCCACCACTAGCTACTTACTCATGACAGAACCGCTCACAGCACAGACTGGGGCCAGACAGTCGCAAGTACCTGTTGCTGTCACCAACGGACCACTTCTGCCCAAAACCAACCAGTATAATGTGACTGCAGCAAACCCACCACAAGGTTTTGTCACTGGTAGGAACACAATGTGCTGGTTTTTGTTTTATTAGCACTGGCATTAATGGAATACCACATTTCTTCACAGGGTCAGCACTCATCCTACCATCTCCTGTTAAGCCCATGATGCTCCCTATGACGGTTATGGGACAGAATAGTATTGGGAATGTCCACATGATGGCCAATCAGGTAACATGATTGTATCTGCGCTTATTTGTTCACCGGTTTTGCTTTATCACGTATCAATTCCCCATTAAAAGGTACTAATGAAGACTTGTTCTACAGCTTGTTGGAATACCAACCTCGGTGCCAATGCAGCAAAGTCTAAATATTGAGCCCAAACCCGCAAGAGTTGCAGTCACATCTGCTGGTAGGTGTTTGCCGTCCTCCCCGTTTGACACATTATTGTGATGGTTGAACTGGACCGTAAGAGTGCCAAATGAACCTGCTTTCAAATAGGGCTGGACAACTAATCGGGTTTCATTTGTGGCTTCTTACGATCATCAAAATGTCATTTTAAATCGAATAATGCAAATTCCTGAGCTTGTAACGGTGAAATGGGTGAGTGAGCGTATGCGTAAAAACAAGACTATGTCTACGTCTACTACTATTTTCGGATCTCGCCATGGTTGCCACTTTTTATTTGACAGTGCTAGTGTGCCAATAATCACTCAACTCAACTAAAAATGTAAGGCACTTCCGTGTTAACGTAACCGCAGAGTCTGCTCTTAAATGCAGAATATCAGGGAAATTTATATGAATGTGAATGAAATGTCGTCATTGTGAGGAGAACGACCATTTGTTTGTGGAAATAATGTGTCCGATACTGCTTAGTCATCCCTGAAACACGTCTTGAACTCAACAATGTTTGACTGTTGCATCCAGTTGTGATGCACTAAATGCCCTGAGAATATTTTTATACCATCCATCCATCCATCCATCCATCCATCTTCTTCCGCTTATCCGAGGTCAGGTCGCGGGGGCAGCAGCCTAAGCAGGGAAGCCCAGACTTCCCTCTCCCCAGCCACTTCGTCCAGCTCTTCCTGTGGGACCCCGAGGCGTTCCCAGGCCAGCCGGGAGACATAGTCTTCCCAACGTGTCCTGGGTCTTCCCCGTGGCCTCCTACCGGTCGGACGTGCCCTAAACACCTCCCTAGGGAGGCGTTCGGGTGGCATCCTGACCAGATGCCCGAACCACCTCATCTGGCTCCTCTCAATGTGGAGGAGCAGCGGCTTTACTTTGAGCTCCTCCCGGATGGCAGAGCTTCTCACCCTATCTCTAAGGAAGAGCCCCGCCACCCGGCGGAGGAAACTCATTTCGGCCGCTTGTACCCGTGATCTTGTCCTTTCGGTCATAACCCAAAGCTCATGACCATAGGTGAGGATGGGAACGTAGATCGACCGGTAAATTGAGAGCTTTGCCTTCCGGCTCAGCTCCTTCTTCACCACAACGGATCGATACAGCGTCCGCATTACTGAAGACGCCGCACCGATCCGCCTGTCGATCTCACGATCCACTCTTCCCCCACTCGTGAACAAGACTCCGAGGTACTTGAACTCCTCCACTTGGGGCAAGATCTCCTCCCCAACCCGGAGATGGCACTCCACCCTTTTCCGGGCGAGAACCATGGACTCGGACTTGGAGGTGCTGATTCTCATCCCAGTCGCTTCACACTCAGCTGCGAACCGATCCAGTGAGAGCTGAAGATCCTGGCCAGATGAAGCCATCAGGACCACATCATCTGCAAAAAGCAGAGACCTAATCCTGCAGCCACCAAACCAGATCCCCTCAACGCCTTGACTGCGCCTAGAAATTCTGTCCATAAAAGTTATGAACAGAATCGGTGACAAAGGGCAGTCTTGGCGGAGTCCAACCCTCACTGGAAACGTGTCCGACTTACTGCCGGCAATGCGGACCAAGCTCTGGCACTGATCATACAGGGAGCGGACTGCCACAATCAGACAGTCCGATACCCCGTACTCTCTGAGCACTCCCCACAGGACTTCTCGAGGGACACGGTCGAATGCCTTCTCCAAGTCCACAAAACACATGTAGACTGGTTGGGCAAACTCCCATGCACCCTCAAGGACCCTGCCCAGAGTATAGAGCTGGTCCACAGTTCCACGACCAGGACGAAAACCACACTGTTCCTCCTGAATCCGAGGTTCGACTATCCGGCGTAGCCTCCTCTCCAGTACACCTGAATAGACCTTACCGGGAAGGTATTTTTATACCAAGTGTTCTAAAGACTTTTTTAATTTAAAACAAATATCAACAAATCCAGTGTCTTTTTCTGGTGTTATTATAAAATGCCCTGTTTAGAGACTTCTGTCCCTCCATGTCCCCGAAGAAAAGAGAGCTGCTGCGAGCATGACGTCACACTTGCTCCTGCTCCAGTTGGACTATTTCTCCTTGAAAGCCGCCACTGTCCTCTTAATATTTGCACATGTTGTAGATTACTGTCTGCGGGTATATCTGCTACGTCCACATGGCAGACATGCAACTATGCTCCAGACAATGGCGTGCGTCTTGTTTACATTTGGGTTCGGTGATTAAAGTCATTTTTCCGATGGCCGAGTTTTTGGTGCATCACTAGTCAATAGTGCAGAAATAATAGGCGATGTATATCCACTGTAACGATCTGCTGGTGGTGATGTTTTATGTTCGTGTGGTTTGGATGTGATGTACCGGGTATGTTTTTCCCATGCTCACAAACACACCGTCCATGCTTGATAGGTGATTGGCAGAGAATAAGAAAGTGTTGCATACCTGCCAACTACTCCGGTTTTCCCGTAATTAGTACGGTTTTCATCAACCTATTCCGGGTTACGGTTGCAGTGATAAAAAATACGGTTTTTCATTAATTAAGAAAAAAAATTTTTTTTAAGTTTTATTCACGAAATCGCGTAACAACAATGACAATCGACACTGCTTCCCGTAACTTCCTATCGAGCCATTCCGAATGCCATGCGCGAGGCTATTTATAGCACCGCTGCCAAGCACGAGGCACCAGTTGCCATTGTTTCCAAACGAGCGAACGATCATGGAATCAGCGGGAGAAAAATCGCAAACGAGTCTTAAACCGAAAAGAAAACTGCAGTCATTCCGTGAAGAATATTCAAAAGCCTATCCGGGAATAATTATCCGTTCCAAAAAGGGTGAAAACTACGCGAATTGCACCTTGTGCAGACAAGATTTTTCGATCGGACACGGAGGAATTAGCCATGTAAAAGACCACGTTGGGACAAAAAAAACACAAGTCTAATGCCGTTGCTAGCGATACAAGTGGAAAACTTTCAACGTTTTTCGTCGCCCAAACAGATTCTCTGGATGTGATAAATGCCGAAGTTTTATTTATGATGCTGTTGAATTACATTTTAATGAAGTAAACTTATCATAAAGTTACAATATAATTTTTGCAGTATGATCAATCTGATAGAATACATTTGGATTTTAGCCACAAAAAGGTAATGACACCAATGTTATCTATTGGAATTGTTTAGTACTGTTATACTGTTAAAAGTGTTTATACTATTTATGCTTTCAAGTCCAAGTTGAAGAAATCTTGTTAAATGTTGACAGAATAACTACCAAAATACAGAAGTATGTCCTTAATATTTTTGCAGTGCTATTTCTGTTGAAAAGTTCAAATGATTACATTAGAGATGTGATGTGCCACTTTTCAAGTGTCTGATGGCTTAAATTAATTTTCATTAATTTTTCATATTTTGAATTCTTTTGAAAGGTTTACAAAAAAACTACATTTGAATTGTAATTCCATGCTATTGACAGGACTATTAATTTCAATGAAGTTAGCTTACCATGTTTACAGTATGATAATTGTGATAGAAATGTGAATTTTAGGCACAGAATATTTTTTACAATTGAACAAGGCAGTAGATTATACAAGCTTGGACAGAAAGTTAATAATGACACCAATTTTTTTTTTTAATGGAATTGTTTAGTACTGTTTTACCATTTGTTTACTGTAAAAAGTGTTTATACTGTTTATACTTTCAATTAACAAATTGAAGTCTTGTGAAAGGTTGACAGGGTAACTGGCATTAACTGTCAAAATAATGTCAAACTATTGAAGTTAGCTTACAGAATAAACATGTCAATCAACCCATATGATTTTTGCTGTAATATTTTTGTTTTGAAAAGTCACTGTGACTGATAGAAAAGAGATGGTTTTAGCAACATTTTAACCTGTCTGAATGCTAATAATCATTTTGCGTCGGGGGGTGAACCCCCCACCAGGACTTTGTCCTGGACCTACCGGGGCCTGCGGCCCCTGGACCCTGGCTACTAGGTTTTTCTGATTTCAAAAGTTGGCAGGTATGATATATATTGATATTCATGACTGCCAATAAATACAGTAAAACTATTTCCAACTTACCGAGGGTGCTATGTATCAGTGGAGAAGGTGTCTGGTAGCCGAGCTAAAGTAATTAAATAATTAAAGTAGATTTGACGGTAGTTGCAGATTGGAGACACTAGATGGCAGTAGTGTATAAGTTATTGAGCACTACACAGACTAGTTTGAGAAGCTACTCATTAAAGTGACACTTTGGAAGTGTCAGGATGTTACCGCACCGTCTGCTTTAAAACCAACAAAACTAAAGACAAGTTTCTCTTGTTGAGTTTGTATGTCAAGATATTACACTTTCTCTTCTCGCTCCATGCAGAGAATCCACAGAAAGACGGCGCCACCGTACTAGTTATGAGAGTAGTGTATGTGTGTGTGTGTGTGTACTGTTGGGTAAGTGACTTAAGTGAGTGAGTGGCAGAGTGAAGATAGCAAGCGAAAGTGTCCAGTTGTGTCTTGCAGAAATAACAATAAAGCAACCAAATTGTCAGAAGTCGGCAGCCTCGTCATTCCGACCCGAAAGCGGAGCTTAGCAGACCCATTGTCGGGTAAAGTGAAGGGTGTTACCCCCGACGAAAACATCTCCCCTGCGCTCCTCCATTACGGCCGAGGCCTGGCAGGAAAGGTGTAACACGCGGTAGTTGATACTACGTGATTGGCTGTTAGCATGTCCCTCCCATTGCTCAGTGACACTTCCTGTTTCCTGTTCGCTGGGTTCCCAAAGCACGAGTGACTTTATAAAAGGAGTCTTGCTTCATAATTTTTGTTTTTTTCTGACCATAAAATCTAAATAAATATTGAATATTTTATTAAACGCATTTTGTATCGATCGCGATATAAATTGATATCGTATTATTGGCCCAGCCCTAGTGTTGTGTATTTGGGGAAGCACCGAGGCAAAAGTGTTTGCATAGGATGTAAAACTTGTTGGAATTGTGCTGTTTATTAGCATAAGATTGGCAACAAAAGATAAAAATAGCGTCAGACTTTGTGTGTCGTCTTCTGGAGGCTACAATAAATGATATTAAATAAATGTTGAATATTTTATCAAACGCATTTTGTATCGATATCAAGTATGTGTCTTATCGTGATCTATATTGATATCGTATTATCGGCCCAGCCCTAGTGTTGTGTGTCTGGGGAAGCACAGAAACAAAAGTGTTTACACAGGAGGTAAAACTTGTTGGAATTGTGCCGTTTAGTAGCATAAGATTGGCAATAAAAGATACAAATAGAGGCGTCTTCTGGAGGCTATAGTAAATAATATTAATTTATTTTGTTTTTACCTAAAAAAAAAAATATATATATATATATATATATATATATATATATATATATATATATATATATATATTTTGGAGATGTAAAGGCAATTACATTTTTGGTTTCTTCCGACCAAAGGATATAAATAAATATCACACATTTTATCAAACACATTTTGTATCAGTATCGTATTATCGGCCCAGCCCTAGTGTTGTGTGTCTGGGGAAGCACAGAAACAAAAGTGTTTACACAGGAGGTAAAACTTGTTGGAATTGTGCCGTTTAGTAGCATAAGATTGGCAATAAAAGATACAAATAGAGGTGTCTTCTGGAGGCTATAGTAAATAATATTAATTTATTTTGTTTTTACCTAAAAAAAAAAAAATAAATAAATAAATAAAAAATAAAAATATATGTATGTGTGGGAAAAAAATCACAAGACTACTTCATCTCTACAGGCCTGTTTCATGAGGGGTTCCCTCAATCATCAGGAGATTTTTATATATTGCGCTCTACTACGGTATCGAGCACTATTTTTTGGATAACCTTATTAAGACATATATATATATATATATATATATATATATATATATATATATATATATATATATATATATATATATATATATATATTGGAAATGTAAAGGCAATGACATTTTTGGTTTCTTCCGACCAAAGGATATAAATAAATATCACACATTTTATCAAACACATTTTGTATCAGTATCGTATTATCGTCCCAGCCCTAGTGTTGTGTGTCTGGGGAAGCACAGAGACAAAAGTGTTTACACAGGAGGTAAAACCATCAATCAATCAATCAATCAGTGTTTATTTATATAGCCCTATATCACAAGTGTCTCAAAGGGCTGCACAAGCCACAACGACATCCTCGGTTCAGAGCCCACATACAACCTGTTGGAATTGTGCCGTTTATTAGCATAAGATTGGCAACAAAAGATAAAAATAGCGTCAGACTTTGTGTGACGTCTTCTGGAGGCTACAATAAATGATATTACTTTATTTTATTTTCACGTTAATTAAAAACTTACTTTGAAGGTGTGAAGGCAACGAAATGTTTGGTTTCTTCCGACCAAAAAATATAAATAAATGTTGAATATTTTATCAAACGCATTTTGTATCGATATCAAGTATGTGTCTATCGTGATCTATATTGATATCGTATTATCGGCCCAGCCCTAGTGTTGTGTGTCTGGGGAAGCACAGAAACAAAAGTGTTTACACAGGAGGTAAAACTTGTTGGAATTGTGCCGTTTAGTAGCATAAGATTGGCAATAAAAGATACAAATAGAGGCGTCTTCTGGAGGCTATAGTAAATAATATTAATTTATTTTGTTTTTACCTAAAAAAATAAATATATATATATATATATATATATATATATATATATATATATATATATATTGGAGATGTAAAGGCAATGACATTTTTGGTTTCTTCCGACCAAAGGATATAAATAAATATCACACATTTTGTATCAGTATCGTATTATCGGCCCAGCCCTAGTGTTGTGTATTTGGGGAAGCACCGAGGCAAAAGTGTTTGCATAGGATGTAAAACTTGTTGGAATTGTGCTGTTTATTAGCATAAGATTGGCAACAAAAGATAAAAATAGCGTCAGACTTTGTGTGACGTCTTCTGGAGGCTACAATAAATGATATTACTTTATTTTATTTTCACGTTAATTAAAAACTTACTTTGAAGGTGTGAAGGCAATGAAATGTTTGGTTTCTTCCGACCAAAAAATATAAATAAATGTTGAATATTTTATCAAACGCATTTTGTATCGATATCAAGTATGTGTCTATCGTGATCTATATTGATATCGTATTATCGGCCCAGCCCTAGTGTTGTGTGTCTGGGGAAGCACAGAAACAAAAGTGTTTACACAGGAGGTAAAACTTGTTGGAATTGTGCCGTTTAGTAGCATAAGATTGGCAATAAAAGATACAAATAGAGGCGTCTTCTGGAGGCTATAGTAAATAATATTAATTTATTTTGTTTTTACCTAAAAAAAAAAATATATATATATATATATATATATATATATATATATATATATATATATATATATATATATATATATATATATATATATATATATATATATATATATATTTTGGAGATGTAAAGGCAATTACATTTTTGGTTTCTTCCGACCAAAGGATATAAATAAATATCACACATTTTATCAAACACATTTTGTATCAGTATCGTATTATCGGCCCAGCCCTAGTGTTGTGTGTCTGGGGAAGCACAGAAACAAAAGTGTTTACACAGGAGGTAAAACTTGTTGGAATTGTGCCGTTTAGTAGCATAAGATTGGCAATAAAAGATACAAATAGAGGTGTCTTCTGGAGGCTATAGTAAATAATATTAATTTATTTTGTTTTTACCTAAAAAAAAATAAATAAATAAATAAATAAAAAATAAAAATATATGTATGTGTGGGAAAAAAATCACAAGACTACTTCATCTCTACAGGCCTGTTTCATGAGGGGTTCCCTCAATCATCAGGAGATTTTTATATATTGCGCTCTACTACGGTATCGAGCACTATTTTTTGGATAACCTTATTAAGACATATATATATATATATATATATATATATATATATATATATATATATATATATATATATATATATATATATATATATATATTGGAAATGTAAAGGCAATGACATTTTTGGTTTCTTCCGACCAAAGGATATAAATAAATATCACACATTTTATCAAACACATTTTGTATCAGTATCGTATTATCGTCCCAGCCCTAGTGTTGTGTGTCTGGGGAAGCACAGAGACAAAAGTGTTTACACAGGAGGTAAAACCATCAATCAATCAATCAATCAGTGTTTATTTATATAGCCCTATATCACAAGTGTCTCAAAGGGCTGCACAAGCCACAACGACATCCTCGGTTCAGAGCCCACATACAACCTGTTGGAATTGTGCCGTTTATTAGCATAAGATTGGCAACAAAAGATAAAAATAGCGTCAGACTTTGTGTGACGTCTTCTGGAGGCTACAATAAATGATATTACTTTATTTTATTTTCACGTTAATTAAAAACTTACTTTGAAGGTGTGAAGGCAACGAAATGTTTGGTTTCTTCCGACCAAAAAATATAAATAAATGTTGAATATTTTATCAAACGCATTTTGTATCGATATCAAGTATGTGTCTATCGTGATCTATATTGATATCGTATTATCGGCCCAGCCCTAGTGTTGTGTGTCTGGGGAAGCACAGAAACAAAAGTGTTTACACAGGAGGTAAAACTTGTTGGAATTGTGCCGTTTAGTAGCATAAGATTGGCAATAAAAGATACAAATAGAGGCGTCTTCTGGAGGCTATAGTAAATAATATTAATTTATTTTGTTTTTACCTAAAAAAATAAATATATATATATATATATATATTGGAGATGTAAAGGCAATGACATTTTTGGTTTCTTCCGACCAAAGGATATAAATAAATATCACACATTTTGTATCAGTATCGTATTATCGGCCCAGCCCTAGTGTTGTGTATTTGGGGAAGCACCGAGGCAAAAGTGTTTGCATAGGATGTAAAACTTGTTGGAATTGTGCTGTTTATTAGCATAAGATTGGCAACAAAAGATAAAAATAGCGTCAGACTTTGTGTGACGTCTTCTGGAGGCTACAATAAATGATATTACTTTATTTTATTTTCACGTTAATTAAAAACTTACTTTGAAGGTGTGAAGGCAATGAAATGTCTGGTTTCTTCCGACCAAAAAATATAAATAAATGTTGAATATTTTATCAAACGCATTTTGTATCGATATCAAGTATGTGTCTATCGTGATCTATATTGGTATCGTATTATCGGCCCAGCCCTAGTGTTGTGTGTCTGGGGAAGCACAGAAACAAAAGTGTTTACACAGGAGGTAAAACTTGTTGGAATTGTGCCGTTTAGTAGCATAAGATTGGCAATAAAAGATACAAATAGAGGCGTCTTCTGGAGGCTATAGTAAATAATATTAATTTATTTTGTTTTTACCTAAAAAAAAAAAAAAAAAATTATATATATATATATATATATATATATATATATATATATATATATATATTTTGGAGATGTAAAGGCAATGACATTTTTGGTTTCTTCCGACCAAAGGATATAAATAAATATCACACATTTTATCAAACACATTTTGTATCAGTATCGTATTATCGGCCCAGCCCTAGTGTTGTGTGTCTGGGGAAGCACAGAAACAAAAGTGTTTACACAGGAGGTAAAACTTGTTGGAATTGTGCCGTTTAGTAGCATAAGATTGGCAATAAAAGATACAAATAGAGGCGTCTTCTGGAGGCTATAGTAAATAATATTAATTTATTTTGTTTTTACCTAAAAAAAAAAAAAAAAAAATTATATATATATATATATATATATATATATATATATATATATATATATATATATATATATATATATATATTTTGGAGATGTAAAGGCAATGACATTTTTGGTTTCTTCCGACCAAAGGATATAAATAAATATCACACATTTTATCAAACACATTTTGTATCAGTATCGTATTATCGGCCCAGCCCTAGTGTTGTGTGTCTGGGGAAGCACAGAAACAAAAGTGTTTACACAGGAGGTAAAACTTGTTGGAATTGTGCCGTTTAGTAGCATAAGATTGGCAATAAAAGATACAAATAGAGGCGTCTTCTGGAGGCTATAGTAAATAATATTAATTTATTTTGTTTTTACCTAAAAAAAAAAAAAAATATATATATATATATATATATGTATGTGTGGGAAAAAAATCACAAGACTACTTCATCTCTACAGGCCTGTTTCATGAGGGGTTCCCTCAATCATCAGGAGATTTTTATATATTGCGTTCTACTACGGTATCGAGCACTATTTTTTGGATAACCTTATTAAGACATATATATATATATATATATATATATATATATATATATATATATATATATATATATATATATATATATATATATATATATATATACACATATATATATTGGAGATGTAAAGGCAATGACATTTTTGGTTTCTTCCGACCAAAGGATATAAATAAATATCACACATTTTATCAAACACATTTTGTATCAGTATCGTATTATCGGCCCAGCCCTAGTGTTGTGTGTCTGGGAAGGCACAGAGACAAAAGTGTTTACACAGGAGGTAAAACCATCAATCAATCAATCAATCAGTGTTTATTTATATAGCCCTATATCACAAGTGTCTCAAAGGGCTGCACAAGCCACAAAGACATCCTCGGTTCAGAGCCCACATACAACCTGTTGGAATTGTGCTGTTTATTAGCATAAGATTGGCAACAAAAGATACAAATAGTGTCAGACTTTGTGTGACTTCTTCTGGAGACTACAATAAATTATATTAATTTATTTTAAAGGTGTGTAGGTGATGATATTGCAGTGGCGGTGCGCCAAATCTGCACCCTAACAATTATATGGTGAAATTTGCGGACGATACCGTGCTCCTAAGCCTTCTACACAAGGATACGGACCCCTCTGTGTACCAAGACGAGATAGACCTACCGGTATTTATTAGGTGGTGTGACACTAACCATCTTATTTTAAATGTGACCAAGACACAGGAAATGGTTTTGGATCAGAGGAAAGTGACTGACCATGAGCCAGTGGTCATCAAAAATCAGGAAATCACCCAGGTATCCTCATATAAATATTTAGGGGTTCATATTGATAATCTTCTCTGCTGGAAGACACATATTGACAAACTGTGCAATAGACTGCAACAGAGGCTATATTTTTTGCGAAGATTAAGATTGTACGGCGTAAGCAGCCACATCATGATGATTTTCTACCGTGCCATTGTAGAGAGCATCATTAGATACGGGATCACCTCATGGTTTGGCAACCTAACCGTTAAGCTAAAAAGCAAACTGGCCGGCATGCATAAAACGGCAATGAAAATCGTAGGGAGGAAAGAATATGAGCCTATACAGAGCATCTATGAGCAGGCAGTTAGGAAAAAAGCTAAGAAAATTATTTCCAACTCACAACATCCACTCTTTCCTGAATATGGAACCCTGCCATCAGGGAGAAGACTCCGGGTCCCACTATGCAAATCTAACCGCCTTAAATTATCATTTGTCCCAGCCTCCATTAAGCTGACCAACAATGTGCAATAGAATTTTAATACATAGGTTAGCACTTTTTTAGCACATAGCACTTTAGCACATAGCACTTTAGAACTAAGCACTTTAGCACACAGCACTTTATCCATGAGCTCTAGTGCAATGCACATTGGTACTTTATCTTTATCTCCATACTGTAGATTTTATGCCTACATCAAAGTGTCTATCAAGCTCCATGTTCTGATGTTTAAATGTTAGTTGTATGGTTGTGGTTGTGGTTGTGTCTGTGCTTGTGTTTTTGTTCTGTTGTTTTTGGGTATGTTAAGAAAGCAATGATGCACTGTGCCCAAGACAAATTTCCCCGCGGGTACAATAAAGTTGAACCTTGACCTTGACCTTGAAATTCAATTACATTACGGGGACAACCTGCAGTGTATGTGTGCTAATTTCTCTAACCCTATTTCTGTTTATTCTAGATACTACGCACAATGTGGTGGTGCAGAACCTGCAGGGTGATGCAAGTTCCAGCCATAAGAGAATTTTATGTTTTGAGTCGCCTGCGGAAGTTCAACCAGCAGGTTCAAAATCAGGGACAACGGCCGCACCTTCTTTAACAAACACATTGACTTCACAAAGCACCACTCAAACTAAAAAAGGCTACTCCCATGCAGCCCCTCGTACAAGGCCTGCTATCCTGGGTGGCAATAAACCCAAACGGAAGGTCGAAACCATCAGGTGCGTTGCAGATCGCCAAGCTAGTGGCAACTTGGTTGTGCCCATAGCTCCAAAACAACAAGAGAACAATGTCACAAAGAACTCAACCATCCTCAACCAAGAACCTCAAACTGCGAGTGGAGCTGGACGCTTAGAAGTAGGATCTAAATCCAAAGCATTGGTAGCAAAACCCAGCCTTGATAAGGATGGAACCCAAACGAAGGACTCTGGTGGGTCTAAATCATTGTCACCTGTGTCTGAACCAAAGTCTACGAGTAGTAAAGATCCTAAAGAACATACAGAGAAAAAGACTCTTCCTCAGGACAAACCAAATGTGACGGCCAACAAGGAAAACGAAGTGATTGTTGGCTCCCAAGATCAGCTTCATGCGTCAACACCTCCCTCTTCTGAACCATCAGACTTATGTCCTCCAGCTGTTACACAATCCAGGTCTGCCAAAATTCCCTCAAAGACCAGTTCTTTCACCAAACAGGCAGCTGAGATGCTGCAGGACATTCACAGACCAGCTAAGAAGTCTGGAATCAGCAGTCCAGACCCCGAAGGGACTGGCAATAACCAGGATGAGTCCATGGACTGTCCCAGGACTCCTTTGCAACAGAAAAAGGGCAAAGACGCAGAAGGAACGCCGAAGAACCTTCTTCCCCACAACACCCCAGACATTCCCACAAGCAGCCCGGCCAGCGAGGCTGGCAGTGAAAACAGCATCAACATGGCCGCTCACACGCTCATGATCCTGTCGCGCTCCGCCATCTCCAGGACTGGCTCGCCACTCAAGGACAGTCTGCGTCAGAAGGAAGTGGGCGAGAAGTCTCTCTCCAGCTTGAAGGACTCAAAGAAGCGCAAGCAGTCCCCAACTACAGCCAGCCCCCCAGGGAAGAAAGCAGCAAAGCAATCTCCCGACAAAAAGACAGAGCGGGTAAGACTTCGTCTTTGTTGTCTTAATTCAAATATCTTTATAGGCAGGATTTTCTGAATTGTTTTCCATTTGTTTATACATTTGTAAAGTTTCATTCGGTCTTAAGCTGGAGGTGAGTCACTGATCTCCAGACAGCCTCCACATCAGACCAGTCACCAAAACCACACCAAAGGATTGTCATTTCCCTCTCTTCCCGGCAAGATGCTGAATTCAAACAGCACTTGATCCGAGAATAGTGACCTGACAAAACACACAAGAACCCAAAAACAGAGGAGAAGTAAATGGCCACCAACAAAACATCAACTTGAGTAGTTCTATTTGTGGCCATGGTTTTACTTTTGGTGCCAATGGTCAGCCAAATGTAACTCACCACTCTGTTATCATCCATATTTGGCATTTCTACCACATTTAATGACTGTGATCGGGTGTTACTTGAATGATCATCAAAGGAGGGCAAATGCATACGATATTATTGTTGTCCTCCTCTAACAAGCTGCTTTTCAATTTTGCAGAAAAGGAAAAAAGTCATAAATTGCTTCCCTCACGACCTGGATGTGGAAAAGTTCCTTTCTTCACTTCACTACGATGAATGAAAGCCAACAGGAAAGGGCTGCCATACCATGATGACCTGCTAGGGTTACTCTCACGGAATAAAAGGAGCCATCTGCTGACCAGTACCCATGGTTAATTTTCATACCACAACCTCAAACCTTGTACAGGTAAAAGCCAGTAAATTAGAATATTTTGAAAAACTTGATTTATTTCAGTAATTGCATTCAAAAGGTGTAACTTGTACATTATATTTATTCATTGCACACAGACTGATGCATTCAAATGTTTATTTCATTTAATTTTGATGATTTGAAGTGGCAACAAATGAAAATCCAAAATTCTGTGTGTCACAAAATTAGAATATTATTTAAGGCTAATACAAAAAAGGGATTTTTAGAAATGTTGGCCAACTGAAAAGTATGAAAATGAAAAATATGAGCATGTACAATACTCAATACTTGGTTGGAGCTCCTTTTGCCTCAATTACTGCGTTAATGCGGCGTGGCATGGAGTCGATGAGTTTCTGGCACTGCTCAGGTGTTATGAGAGCCCAGGTTGCTCTGATAGTGGCCTTCAACTCTTCTGCGTTTTTGGGTCTGGCATTCTGCATCTTCCTTTTCACAATACCCCACAGATTTTCTATGGGGCTAAGGTCAGGGGAGTTGGCGGGCCAATTTAGAACAGAAATACCATGGTCCGTAAACCAGGCACGGGTAGATTTTGCGCTGTGTGCAGGCGCCAAGTCCTGTTGGAACTTGAAATCTCCATCTCCACAGAGCAGGTCAGCAGCAGGAAGCATGAAGTGCTCTAAAACTTGCTGGTAGACGGCTGCGTTGACCCTGGATCTCAGGAAACAGAGTGGACCGACACCAGCAGATGACATGGCACCCCAAACCATCACCCAACCATGCAAATTTTGCATTTCCTTTGGAAATCGAGGTCCCAGAGTCTGGAGGAAGACAGGAGAGGCACAGGATCCACGTTGCCTGAAGTCTAGTTTAAAGTTTCCACCATCAGTGATGGTTTGGGGTGCCATGTCATCTGCTGGTGTCGGTCCACTCTGTTTCCTGAGATCCAGGGTCAACGCAGCCGTCTACCAGCAAGTTTTAGAGCACTTCATGCTTCCTGCTGCTGACCTGCTCTATGGAGATGGAGATTTCAAGTTCCAACAGGACTTGGCGCCTGCACACAGCGCAAAATCTACCCGTGCCTGGTTTACGGACCATGGTATTTCTGTTCTAAATTGGCCCGCCAACTCCCCTGACCTTAGCCCCATAGAAAATCTGTGGGGTATTGTGAAAAGGAAGATGCAGAATGCCAGAGCCAAAAACGCAGAAGAGTTGAAGGCCACTATCAGAGCAACCTGGGCTCTCATAACACCTGAGCAGTGCCAGAAACTCATCGACTCCATGCCACGCCGCATTAACGCAGTAATTGAGGCAAAAGGAGCTCCAACCAAGTATTGAGTATTGTACATGCTCATATTTTTCATTTTCATACTTTTCAGTTGGCCAACATTTCTAAAAATCCCTTTTTTGTATTAGCCTTAAGTAATATTCTAATTTTGTGACACACGGAATTTTGGATTTTCATTTGTTGCCACTTCAAATCATCAAAATTAAATGAAATAAACATTTGAATGCATCAGTCTGTGTGCAATGAATAAATATAATGTACAAGTTACACCTTTTGAATGCAATTACTGAAATAAATCAAGTTTTTCAAAATATTCTAATTTACTGGCTTTTACCTGTATATCCGTGGTTCATTTTCATACCACGACCTTAGACTTTGCATACCCATGATTCATTTTCAGACCTCGTGTACCCATGATTCATTTTCGTACCATGACCTTTTTCATACCATGACCTCAGCCCTTGTATACCCATGATTCATTTTCGTACCATGACCTTTTTCATACCATGACCTCAGACCTTGTATACCCATGATTCATTTCCACACCATGACCTATACCTTGTGTACTAATGAGATTTTTATTTGACCAATTAGCTTGCACTGTGTGGGCGATTAGAAGTCGCAGCCGTACAGCAAACATGGCACTTTCTTTTCCCTATCCTTCTGCTCCATTATAATGTAATTAATTGAACATAATTATGATGATCAGTGTATAGTTCTGCTGTAGAGTATTTATAGACTTAAAAAGTGCATATTATTCTCAAAGGTGGGTCAGCAATTATTTGGTCAATATTTGACTCCCAGTTGTTTAAACCAGCTAACTCTGCTGGTGTGTGCAGAATGCATTCAAATGTCATTAAATTGTGCATCTGTTTAAAGAGGACTCGAGTGTTTATCATGTGAAAAAATGAGGTACAAAACTCTAGTTCAGTGGTTCGCAAACCTTTTTCACAAAGTAGCACCTCAAAAAAACACTTTGCTCTCCAAGTACCATCATGAGAGCATAGTAGCATTGTATACCTACATATTCATTACAAACAAGGCAGAGGTTTTATTTAACAAGTACATTTATTTTTGTTGGCCACTGCACACAATTTGAACAGTAACGCTAATTGAATATAAGAAAAGAAGACTACTTGACTAATGAATAAAACTATAAAAATTGCACACCAAATTTTTGCCTTTCACGAGATAAAGAATTCCTGTTCTCGATAGAAATAGTTCAATAATATTTCATTAGGAGCAGGACTATTAAAACCATACTTGCCAACAGGGCCGGCCCGTGGCATAGGCCGTATAGGCAAATGCTAAGGGCGCCGTCCATCAGGGGGCGCCACGCCAGTGCCACAAATGTTGGAGAAAAAAAAAAAAAAAAAAGTAATCCCACGTTAATTAAAATGCAAAGTAAAGCCTATTTAATAGAAATATTATTTGTTACAACATTACGCCCCCCCCTCCTCCCCCCGCACGGTGCGCCCCCTCCCTTCCCGTATCATGACTCTTTTTGGACGTCACCACATCAAAAAATCAACACAAGATGTCAAAACGGCCAAAACTGTCAGGTGCCCAGGGAAGAAAAAAGAGAAAAGAAGAGGAGGAGAAACGAGAAAAGACAGAGGTAGCAGGTAGGTAACGTTAGCCTACATGAAATTATTTGTCTGTTACAGAATGTGATAGTAACCTGGCTTTTTAGCATTAAGCTAATGTTACATGATTCGGCAATTGCTAATCAATAAATAGCTACTTCTGTTTTAACGTTGGGTTAATATTGTGGAGGGGGCTAAATTGTTTTGGAAAATAATAATGTAACGTTAGGTAATTACAGTACTCCCACCTTACATTCCTCAGGGACATTTGTATTGGATCTTTTAAGCAGGTGTTTTTTGTTTACATTGTTATTGCCTTCTGGTTAGCTAATGGTTGCCCTGCAGGTAATAGTCACTTTTCCACCCCTTTATATATTAGGTATAGTTGTAAGTAAAAAAAAAAAAGGTCAAAGACAAAGCTATTCGGCTTCTTGTGAGTATATACACTTCACTGCCGATGTGGGGGGGGCGCCACCTAAAATCTTGCCTAGGGCGCCAGATTGGTTAGGGCCGGGCCTGCTTGCCAACCTTGAGACATCCGATTTCGGGAGGTGGTCGGCGGGGGGCGTGGTCAGGGGTGGGGCGGGGCGTGGTTAAGAGGGGAGGAGTATATTGACAGCCAGAATTCACCAAGTCAAGTATTTCATACATATATATATATATATACATCCTGAAAATATGCAAACAAAACTGTGTTTAGATAATTGATACTTAAACTTGCATAAATAAATCTTAAGGAATATAACATAACTTGGCTTCTGAGAGCTTCAAAATGTAATGAATAAAATGCTAAAGTTGTTGATGAACAAGCAATTATTTTAATAATTAAATATGGTAATTTTAAATGAATTATGATCATTTAAAATTAATTATTTAAAATATGTTTATTTTAATGTATAATTCTATGGCTGGATGTAATAAGGAGTCAGAAAAAATACAATTTTGATGTTTTTAGTAAAATATAGTAAAAATGTATTTCGTTTTTGGTTTTTTTAATTAATAAATATATTTATTTTTAGGTAAGATAAACATAATAATACAATTTATCTCTAGTATGGATGATCTAGTTCTTGTCACCCTGTTGTCCTCCCGTAGTGAAAAAAGGCTGTCCTCACTCAGGTCCGCATGGAGCTGAGTGAGGCCACGCCCCCTCCAGCTCCGGCTGAAAATCGGGAGATTTTCGGGAGAATATTTGTCCCGGGAGGTTTTCGGGAGAGGCGCTGAATTTCGGGAGTCTCCCGGAAAATTCGGGAGGGTTGGCAAGTATGATTAAAACCGCCATTCATCGCACAGACTAAATATACATACACAGTATCTTAAAGAGAGATCAGACCTACTGGAACTTAAATCGGTTTTCCCTACATATATTAAAACGACCTTAATTTATTTGCAATATCTAGTTTATTTTTTTAAAATGACACTTATTGCGTCAAAGTGGAAACAAACTAACATTTCCCGTTTGCAAATTCGGCAACAAACGATTGGACCACAGCACATAGCTGAAGGAACTACCGCTTCATTTTCACAATAAAAGGACACTCTTTAATCAACTGACACATTTGCCAAAAATCCGACGATGTCAATTCAGCGAATGTGTTTGTTGCAACCACACCCAATAAACCTTCTATCTTGAACTACGGCCAGTTGGATGCTTACCTAATTGTGCTCACAAGCCGCCGTGTAGGTTTTTATTTTGAAATTCAACGTTTACTTCCTGGGTGAAGAAGGCAGGAAATAGGTACGGCTCTCATTTCAATTGAACAAATACGGCACATTCTCCCTTCAAACGTTGTGTTTTGTGGCCAAATTCCATCTGCTGGGAAGATACACGCTGTCACATGAGTAAGGGATTCGTATTTATCATAGAAGTGGTATATTTGAACGCATCGTTTCTACGTCCCTCTGTTAGCATGGTGGCTAACCGGTTAGCATGATGAAATGTGCTGCATTCATGTCCTAATGAAGACTGGCACTGCTTAACCGGCAATGTTATTTAAGGCAACTTTACCGCCTTGAGGCACGCAACAACTTTATTGTCATCCTGTTCAATATTTGCCGTGTCAACACCATGTAAGCCGGCAAATGTATGGCCACAACAAGCCATACCAGGAGCCGTCGGATCCTGCTATGACGTCATGCTGTGTTGCAACTTTCCTCTTGTCATTTGTTGTCTTGTTGGTTCTCGCCCGCAGACCCCCTGCTGAGTTAAAGGTGACTGACATGGCAGCCAATGGAGACAGCTGTGACAAGCCTCTAAGACGCACAGGAGCCAAAGACAAACAGAATGGCAAATTTACAGGTAATAATACAAACAATTAGTGTTTGACTGACACTTTTATTAGTAGATTGCACAATACAGCAGAGGTGTGGACTCGAGTCACATGACTTGGACTCGAGTCAGACTCGAGTCATGAATTTGATGACTTTAGCCTCGACTTGACAAAATGTAAAAAGACTTGCAACTCGACTTAGACTTTAACATCAATGACTTGTGACTTCACTTGGACTTGAGCCTTTTGAATTGACATGACTTGACATGACTTGCTACTTTCCCCAAAACCCAAAGATGAAAAAGTTATTCGGGAGCGCTCCGTATTTTTCATTGTGTACTTGTCTATCAGCGTTGCGTGTGTCAGCTGGTGTGCTCTCAGTACAACAGCCAATCAAATTAGATCTACTTTGTTTTCATCACACAGCATTCATCCAATCAAATTGCAGGACAACCAACGAAGAAGACATGTCCAAACCACACGCCAGTGAACAAAAAATTATACCTAAAATAATTTTGTTTGGGTATAAAAATGACGAGGTGGTCAACACAAAACGGTTTGCAGTATGCAACACATGCGGTTCCAAAATGACTGATGGAGAGGCAACAACTTCCAACTTCGTCCGGCATTTGAAGTTGCACAAAGAAGGGTACGTTTTGAATGTAAGATAACGTTTATTGGCTAAGTAACGTGACTTTTATTTGCTGTGTAGTTAAATCAGTGAGGCTGTAAACTCACTGCTAACGTTATAACGTTATTGCAAACACGGGAATCTGTTGCAGTTCACTACCTTATTCATACTTTTTGTTCAGTGATTTTTTTTAAGCAGGGTTACGTTAGTCAATATATCACACGTAACGTTAGACGGCGGTCAGCAGCACCGCGTATTTTAGCCACCTAAAAAAAGACAAAAATAGTCAAATAAAGGTCAGTTAAAATGTATACTATATTATTAATATGTGTACCGTTTTAGCTAGCTTTCTGACATACTGTTGGTTGTTTACCTCAGTGGTCCCCAACCACCAGGCCGCGGCCCGGTACTGGTCCGTGGATCGATTGGTATCGGGCCGCACAAGAAATAATTTTTTTTTCCTTCTTTTTTTAATTAAATCAACATAAAAAACACAAGATACACTTACAAGTAGTGCACCAACCCAAAACAACTCTCTCCCCCCTTTTGTTGTGGGCATTGAACATGAAGACTCTTCCTTCACTGTTCCGAGTGGCCATGAGAGTCTTGGCAGTGCCTGCCTCCAGTGCTCCAGTGGAGCGAGTTTTCAGCCATGGTGGCATCATACTACGCCCCCATCGTGCACAAATGACTGACAGACTCTTGGCTAATTTGGTCTTTTGCAAATGCAATGCAGCATAGGGCCCTGACATATAAAAAGTACAACTTTTTTGTTATGTTCACGTATATGTCATGTTTTTTTCAATGTTAACACTTTTGTACAAATAAGTACATTTGCACTTTATTTTTCAATGTGTTTGTTCTGTAAAGGAATGAGTTAATGTTTAAAATGACTGGTTAATAGTGCTATTATAAAGTGTAATTTTCTTTCCTGCAATTTAAAATGCACTTGTTTTAATAAATAAATACAGCGTTTGAAAAGCATACACAATCTGTGTTAATATATTAGTCTGTGGTTAAAAGGACTTGAAAGGACTCGAAACTCAAAATGCAGGACTTAGGACTTGATTTGAGACTTTCCAGTCTTGACTTTGGACTTGACTCGGGGCTTGCCTGTCTTGACTCGGGACTTGACTCGGACTTGAGGGCAAAGACTTGAGACTTACTTGTGACTTGCAAGACAATGACTTGGTCCCACCTCTGCAATACAGTACATATTCCGTACAATTGACCACTAAATGGTAACACCCCAATACATTTCTCAACTTGTTTAAGTCGGGGTCCACGTTAATCAATTCATGGTACAAATATATACTATCGTCATAATACAGTCATCACACAAGTTAATCATCAGAGTATATACATTGAATTATTTACATTATTTACAATCCGGGGGATGGGATGTGGAGGGGGTTGGGGTGAGGGGGTTAGGTTGGGTTGCTATCAGCTAGTGATGGGTTGATGAGGCGTCATGAAGCGTTTCGACACATTGCAAAACTGTATTGATACTGTGTCGATACTGTGTCACTAAATACTGACATCTGCTGGACATTAAAAATCCCTACAGGCAACCTATGGACCGACTCAACTGACACTGATTGTATGCCCTAGTACAGGGGTCACCAACCTTTTTGAAACCAAAAACTACTTCTTGGGTACTGATTAATGCGAAGGGCTACCAGTTTGATACACACTTAAATAAATAAAT
The DNA here is from genome assembly GCF_033978685.3 of Nerophis lumbriciformis. Lineage (NCBI taxonomy): Eukaryota > Metazoa > Chordata > Actinopteri > Syngnathiformes > Syngnathidae > Nerophis > Nerophis lumbriciformis. Next base: position 30,920,626 of record NC_084577.2, on the reverse strand, counting down.
ATATTGTCATTTGTAAGTTACACGTAAGTGTGATTTAAACAAGAATAGCTAAATAAATAAATGTATATATATAAAAAAATGGGTATTTCTGTCTGTCATTCCTTTTACGGAAGGTTTTTTGTAGAGAATAAATGATGAAAAAAAAACACTTAATTGAACGGTTTAAAAGAGGAAAAAACACGAAAAAAATTAAAATAACATTTTGAAACATAGTTTATCTTCAATTTCGACTCTTTAAAATTCAAAATTCAACCGACAAAAAGAAGAGAAAAACTAGCTAATTTGAATCTTTTTGAAAAAATTAAAAAAATAATTTATGGAACATCATTAGTCATTTTTCCTGATTAAGATACATTTTAGAATTTTGATGACATGTTTTAAATTGGTTAAAATCCAATCTGCACTTTGTTAGAATATTTAACAAATTGGACCAAGCTATATTTCTAACAAAGACAAATCAGTATTTCTTCTAGATTTTTCAGAACAACAATTTTAAAAGAAATTCAAAATACTTTGAAATAAGATTTAAATTTGATTCTACAGATTTTCTAGATTTGCCAGAATATTTTTTTTGAATTTTAATCATAGTAAGTTTGAAGAAATATTTCACAAATATTCTTCGTCGAAAAAAAACAGAAGCTAAAATATTTATTATTCTTTACAATAATAAAAAAAAAATTTAAAAGGTAAAAAGGTATATTTGTTTAAAAATCCTAAAATCATTTTTAAGGTTGTATTTTTTCTCTAAAATTGTATTTCTAAAAGTAATAAGAAGCAAAGTAAAAAATAAATGAATTTATTTAAACAAGTGAAGACCCATCCATCCATCCATTTTCTACCGCTTATTCCAAGTGAAGACCAAGTCTTTCAAATATTTTCTTGGATTTTCAAATTCTATTTGAGTTTTGTCTCTTTTAGAATTAAAAATGTCGAGCAAAGCGAGACCAGCTTGCTAGTAAATAAATACAATTTAAAAAATAGAGGCAGCTCACTGGTAAGTGCTGCTCTTTGAGCTATTTTTAGAACAGGCCAGCGGGCGACTGATCTGGTCCTTACGGGCTACCTGGTGACCGCGGGCACCGCGTTGGTGACCCCTGCCCTAGTATATACAATAATATAAACCAAGTCATTGTATTTCATTTAGGATTATTTCATATCTTCATTTAAATAAAAATATATTTTTATCTTTTTTAGATACAGTCAATAAATAATGTGAACATGTATCATAACATGGAAATCTAAGAGAACGTGTTGTGGATGATTGTGGACTGGGAATTTTTTTAATTTAATTTTTTTAAATTTTTATTAAAAAAAAGTTTTTCCGACGTATTACATTTTAGACGATTTCTCTTCTTAGTTATTATTTCTCGGGCTGTAGAAAAGAGCCGCTCACAGGGCACAGAGGAGGCGACACAGTTGGCGTATCAGTCACGTGACCAAAACAGCTCATGATCGGCCACGTGACTTTCTAAAAGCGGTACGCGCACCGACACAGGGTTTTGCTCTATGAGCTCCACGCATGCGCCGATGCATCGGTGTTGCCGGACACATCACTACTATCAGCATACGTCTGTCATCAACAATTATATAATCTGAGAAATGGACATTGTACCAGTGTAGGTTTCACTTGGTAGGATATGTACAGCGAGCGGTGAACGTAGTGAGCTCAGAAAGCATAAGAACAAGTATATACATTTGATTATTTACATTTGATTATTTACATTCCGGGGAGGTGGGATTCATGAAGTTCCAACAGGACAATGACCCCAAACACACCTCAAAAGTGGTAAAGGAATGGCTAAATCAGGCTAGAATGAAGGTTTTAGAATGGCCTCCCCAAAGTCCTGACTTAAAGGTGTGGACAATGCTGAAGAAACAAGTCCATGTCAGAAAAGCAACACATTTAGCTGAACTGCAGCAATTTAGTGGTCAAGCAGACGCTTGTGGGTGGCTACCAAAAGCGCCTTATTGCAGGTCAACTTGCCAAGGGACATGTAAGCAAATATTAACATTGCTGTATGTATACTTTTCACCCTCACATTTTCAGTAGAGCCATAATAAATTCATAAAAGAAGCAAACTTCATGAATGTTTTTGTGAGCAACAAGTACAGTGGGGCAAAATAGTATTTAGTCAGCCACCATTATTGTGCAAGTTGTCCCACTTAAAATGATGACAGAGGTCTGTGATTTTCATCATAGGTACACTTCAACTGTGAGAGACAGAATGTGAAAAAAAAATCCAGGAATTCACATTGTAGGATTTTTAAAGATTTTATTTGTAAATTATGGTGGAAAATAAGTATTTGGTCAATAACAAAAATTCAACTCAATACTTTGTAATATAACCTTTGTTGGCAATAACAGAGGTCAAACGATTACTATAGGTCTTTACCAGGTTTGCACACACAGTAGCTGGTATTTTGGCCCATTCCTCCATGCAGATCTTCTCGAGAGCAGTGATGTTTTGGGGCTGTCGCCGAGCAACACGGACTTTCAACTCCCTCCACAGATTTTCTATGGGGTTGAGGTCTGGAGACTGGCTAGGCCACTCCAGGACTTTCAAATGCTTCTTACGGAGCCACTCCTTCGTTGCCCGGGCGATGTGTTTGGGATCATTGTCATGCTGGAAGACCCAGCCACGTTTCATCTTCAAAGCTCTCACTGATGGAAGGAGGTTTTGGCTCAAAATCTCACGATACATGGCCCCATTCATTCTTTCCTTAACACGGATCAGTCGGCCTGTCCCCTTAGCAGAAAAACAGCCCCAAAGCATGATGTTTCCACCCCCATGCTTCACAGTAGGTATGGTGTTCTTGGGATGCAACTCAGTATTCTTCTTCCTCCAAACACGGCGAGTTGAGTTTGTACCAAAAAGTTATATTTTGGTTTCATCTGACCACATGACATTCTCCCAATCTTTGCTGTATCATCCATGTGCTCTCTGGCAAACTTCAGACGGGCCTGGACATGCACTGGCTTAAGCAGGGGGACACGTCTGGCACTGCAGGATTTGATTCCCTGTCGGCGTAGTGTGTTACTGATGGTAACCTTTGTTACTTTGGTCCCAGCTCTCTGCAGGTCATTCACCAGGTCCCCCCGTGTGGTTCTGGGATTTTTGCTCACGGTTCTCATGATCATTTTGACCCCACGGGATGAAATCTTGCGTGGAGCCCCAGATCGAGGGAGATTATCAGTGGTCTTGTATGTCTTCCATTTTCTGATAATTGCTCCCACAGTTGATTTTTTCACACCAAGCTGCTTGCCTATTGTAGATTCACTCTTCACAGTCTGGTGCAGGTCTACAATTCTTTTCCTGGTGTCCTTCGACAGCTCTTTGGTCTTGGCCATAGTGGAGTTTGGAGTCTGACTGTTTGAGGCTGTGGACAGGTGTCTTTTATACAGATAACCAGTTCAAACAGGTGCCATTAATACAGGTAACAAGTGGAGGACAGAAGAGCTTCTTAAAGAAGAAGTTACAGGTCTGTGAGAGCCAGAGATCTTCCTTGTTTGAAGTGACCAAATACTTATTTTCCACCATAATTTACAAATAAATTCTTTAAAATTCCTACGTTGTAGAAATGATTGTAAAGTCACGACATGATGTTCTTTACAAAGTGCTGGAGAATGTCACAGTTGTGTTTCCTTTGCAGACTCAACAATAAGAGAGAGGAGGCAGAGAGATAAGGAGGAACGTCTTTCTCTGGTGTTGTGGAGGAGACCTCTGACAACACTCCATTACTTCTTTCTAGAGTTCTTCATCAAGCTAAAGGAGTGGACGCTCAAGTAAGAAAGCGGTTTTCTTCTTTTGGTTTGTGATTAGTTGTCTTTCCTGCTTTAGTGTCAAGGCCTTGCTGGATAAGCAAACTGTTGTCTTTCAGGCTGTGGCAGCGACGGGGTGTGGTGTTCCTAGTTCTGCTGCTGTGTTCCCTCTTCTCTGTCACCTACTCTATCCAGGGGGCTCACCAAAAAGTAAGGATGTGTGTGAGAAAGATAATCAACAGCAGTCTGTTTACAGATTACAGATCAGTCACTCTTTAAAAGAGTCTTTGATCACTGCAGTGGACGTTGCCTTTCCACTTCATTTTAGGAGCTCTCTAAAGTGACTCACATGATGAGACGCTAACCATTGATTCATGTTTATTTTGATCATACTATAAATGATGACACATAGTCTGAAATGAAATACTGCAGAAGCTCTTAAAGGGGAACTGCACTTGTTTTGGAATTTTGCCATAAAACTCTCTAAAAAAAACATCCAACAACAACAACACTCCATTTAAGTTCAAGTGATTGTCACACATGTCGGACCTGAATATTAACCAAGAATTAGCGATATTGTTGTATTCAAATGTGTTATACTTGTATAGCGCTTTTGGACCTTCAAGACCCTAAATATATATACACTATAACCACATATAAATATATATAAACCACATATAAATATATATAGAGTATAACCACATATAAATATATATACACTATAACCACATATAAATATATATACACTATAACCACATATAAATATATATACACTATAACCACATATGAATATATATACACTATAACCACATATAAATATATATATACTATAACCACATATAAATATATATACACTATAACCACATATAAATATATATACACTATAACCACATATAAATATATATACACTATAACCACATATAAATATATATACACTATAACCACATATAAATATATATACACTATAACTACATATAAATATATATACACTATAACCACATATAAATATATATACACTTTAACCACATATAAATATATATACACTATAACTACATATAAATATATATACACTATAACCACATATAAATATATATACACTATAACCACATATAAATATATATACACTATAACCACATATAAATATATATACACTTTAACCACATATAAATATATACACTATGACCACATATATAGACTATAACTACATATAAATATATATACACTATAACCACATAAATATATATACAGTATAACCACATATACATATATACACACTATAACCACATATGAATATATATACACTATAACCACATATAAATATATATACACTATAACCACATATAAATATATATACACTAACCACATATAAATATATATACACTATAACCACATAAATATATATACACTATAGCCACATATATAGACTATAACTACATATAAATATATATACACTATAACCACATAAATATATATACACTAGAACCACATAAATATATATACACTATAACCACATATAAATATATATAAACCACATATAAATATATATACACTATAACCACATATAAATGTATACACTATAACCACATATACATATATATACACTATAACCACATATATAGACTAGAATTACATATAAATATATATAAACTATAACTACATATATAGACTATAACTACATATAAATATATATACACTATAACCACATATAAATATATATACAATATAACCACATATATAGACTGTAACTACATATAAATATATATACACTATAACCACATATAAATATATATACACTATAACCACATATAAATATATATACAATATAACCACATATATAGACTGTAACTACATATAAATATATATACACTATAACCACATATAAATATATATAAACCACATATAAATATATATACACTATAACCACATATAAATATATATACACTATAACCACATATAAATATATGTAAACCACATATAAATATATATACACTATAACCACATATAAATATATATAGAGTATAACCACATATAAATATATATACACTATATCCACATATGAATATATATAAACCACATACAAATATATATAGAGTATAACCACATATAAATATATATAAACCACATATAAATATATATAGAGTATAACCACATATAAATATATGTACACTATATCCACATATAAATATATATAAACCACATACAAATATATATAGAGTATAACCACATACGAATATATATAAACCACATATAAATATATATAACCACATATAAATATATATAAACTATAACCACATATAAATATATATAAACTATAACCACATATAAATATATACAAACTACATATAAATATATATGAATATATATAACCACATATAAATACACTATGACCACATATAAATATATATAGAGTATAACCACATATAAATATATATAGAGTATAACCACATATAAATATATATACACTATAACCACATATAAATATATATAGAGTATAACCACATATAAATATATATATATATAGAGTACAACCACATATAAAGCAGTTTGATGCTTGGAAGAGTTGCTGTGGATGAATTTAGTTTGAGATCAGGCAGAGGTTGAGCTGAGCCATGATGTTATTGCAGTTTTCAAATGTAGTAGTGAAGTGTGAATTTGAAGGCAGTACATTCCACAGAGTGCTGGCAAAATAGTAGAATGCATTTTTTTCCATCATGTACCAAAGTATATTGCTGAGAGGTGTGCACCTGGAAAACATGTTGAAGCTGCTAGCATGCTAAAGTTAGCATGCAAACTATGACTGGGGTGTGTACTTCAAAGATAGCTCAAGATAAGCTGGCATGCTAATGGTCGTTAAAAAATATGCTACGGGCCGCACTTTGGACACGTGTGTCATAGATGTTTTCCACGCATTCATTTATGTGTGGCGCTCGCTTTTTGGATTAGTCAGCGCTCCCTAAATGCTCTTTTTGGTGGAAGTAACTAGTGACCAAGCGAGTGGAGACTTTTAGAAACGTAAACAGGAGCGAACATCAAGAGCTGCCCTGGCTCCTCCCCCAACTCAATTAGGATGAAGAAGAAAAAGAGGTTGGAGGAAGGTAGGGATGTCCCGATCCAGGTTTTTGCACTTCCGATCCTATACCGATATTGTTTTTGCATTTCCGATCCGATACCGATACTGACCGATACCGATACTGACCGATACTGGCCTATCCGAGCATGTATTAAAGTTTAAAGTTATTTAGCCTACTTAGTTGTCAGAATCATGTTGAAAAGGGTTTTAGTACTCTTGATAACAACTAGCCAGCTGAATTAGGGGAGTTTGAATAATACACAATGGTTGGTAACAAGAAACTGACCTGTTTATTCAAGGATAAACACAAAATAGACAAAATTATACATGACAAACAGAAATGGCATCATTGAACTAGGGCTGGGCGATATGGCCTTTTTTTAATATTGCCATATTTTAAGGCCATATTGCGATACACAATATATATCTCGATATTTTGCCTTAGCCTTGAATGAACACTTGATGCATATAATCACAGCAGTATGATGATTCTATGTGTTTTGATTGATTGATTGAGACTTTTATTAGTAGGTTGCACAGTGAAGTACATATTCCGTACAATTGACCACTAAATGGTAACACCCCAATAAGTTTTTCAACTTCTTTAAGTCGGGGTCCACTTAAATTGATTCATGATACAGATATATACTATCAGATATATACTATCATCATAATACAGTCATCACACAAGATAATCACATTGAATTATTTACATTATTTATAATCCAGGGTGTGGAGGGTAAGTGTCAAAAAGACAGCCAAAAGAGTTTGATATGAGAATAAATCTAAAGTTAAAATATAGGGTAGAAATGCACCCATTTGCAGGAAATGTAGTCTTGATTTTCAAAATGTTCTTTCAAGGCTTGCATGTCTACATTAAAACATTCTTCTTCATACTGCATTAATATATGCTACTTTTAAACTTTCATGCAGAGAAGGAAATCACAACTAAAAAAATCACTAATTTTTTCATACGGTGTTGATGTGGAAATGTTTGCCATTTTGATGGTGTGGACGTGTGGCACCTAATGGAGATAAGCGTCTCGACAGACGTCACAATATTTGAACAATGATGACGAAAACTGTTGTCTCTGTCGTGTCCGTGTGTCGAAAATTGTTATGCGCTTATTTTTTAATTTGATTTTGTGCGTGGCATAGATTTGCCGTGCGCAGAGGACGCTTGAGCAGGCGCGCACCTTTGCGGCTGCGCTAGCATCACAGCTAACGTTAGCCATGCCGCTACCTCGCTCTCTGCTGGGAGAGGACGTATACGTATGTGACGTATGACGTGACAGTATGTGAGGTGTGTAAGAAGGTGCGCTTGCTGTCTGTGAGAGGGAGACACAGGAAAGAGTGAGAAGAGCCTGTCGTGTAATGCCAGCAGCTAAAAGCAACTGCGTGAGAATTGTGGATGTGTTGAAGGTGTGCTGGAAAATGCGGAACGGAAATTACGGAGCAGCAGAAAAGTGGAATGTATTATTTAAATCGGTGTGTTGGAAAACACGGACCGGAGTTTTTTTTTAAACTGGATCTGGATCGGCATTTTCCCATGCCTTGCCGATACGCAATTTTTGGCAAATATCGGCAGCCGATCCGATCCAAATATCGGATCGAGACATCCCTAGAGGAAGGTTTGTGTGCACTTCTGGCCATGTTTGTTTGGCTGTTCATGTCTTCTACTCATGTTATGCAAATTCTCCCCCACCACACCTTCTTTAGCTTTCAACTCCATTGCAACTTGAAACACGGAACATCCAAATTGTAAAAACATTTGAAGTTTTTGTGTTTTTGTTGTCTTCAGTATGTCCAGTACCTGGAGAAGAGGTTCCTGTGGTGTGCATATTGGGTCGGCCTGGGCATCCTGTCTTCTGTGGGCCTTGGGACTGGTCTGCACACCTTCCTGCTCTACCTGGTAAGATGTAAACACTCATAGTCCCTCCAGGCTTTTTATTTGAATGACATCAAATCAACTTGAATTTGTTATCAATGTCCGTATCACCTTTTAAGTCAAAGCACGGGATTTCAACAAATACTGTATTGATGTTTTACTCGTTTTATGGCACACAGACTTGAAAGTAGACACTAGATGGCAGTAAAAGCACCTACTCGGTCAAATTTACTTTACTACTCTAATGAATTATAACTAGTAATAGTAATAAATAATTGTAATTATTGAAAGAAACACCAGCAAAGACTTCCTTCTTGTTAGCTGTGTGCTCTACTCTGTGGGCCACAAGTTGCACACATTCTCTGTGTCTGTCTTAAACATTCATTTATTATTATTATTCCATACAATTGACCACTAAATGGTAACACTCCAATAAGTTTTTACACTTGTTTAAGTCGGGGTCCACGTTAATCAATTCATTGTACAAATATATACTATCATCATAATACAGTCATCACACAAGTTAATCATTAGAGTATATACATTGAATTATTTACATTATTTACAATCCGGGGGGTGGGATGAGGAGGGTTTGGTTGATATCAACACTTCAGTCATCAACAATTGCATCATCAGAGAAATGGGCATTGAAACAGTGGAGGTCTGACTTGGTAGCATACTTGCCAACCTTGAGACCTCCGATTTTGGGGGGTGGGGGCGTGGTCGGGGGTTGGGCGGGGGATGTGGTTGGGGGCGTGGTTAAGATATATATATATATATATATAAGAAATACTTGACTTTCAGTGAATTCTAGCTATATATATATATATATATATATATATATATATATATATATATATATATATATATATATATATATATATATATAAATAAATAAAATAAATACTTGAATTTCAGTGTTCATTTACAAACTACAACTCACAAACACTTTAGAGTTAGGCTCCACCATCAGAATGTGTACCGTACTTAAACTTATAAAGATCACATGGATATTATTCAGTGAGTTGATTCACCAAAACTACCGTATTTTCCGCACCATAAGCCGCCCTGGGTTATACGCCGCGCCTTCAATGAACGGCATATTTCAAAACTTTGTCCACCTATAAGCCGCCCCGTGTTTTAAGCCGCATCTAACTGCGCTAAAGGAATGTCAAAAAAACAGTCAGATAGGTCAGTCAAACTTTAATAATATATTAAAAACCAGCGTGATGTGGGCGCGCATGGAGTCGTATATCAACATGGACGGAGCTGCGTGAAAAAAGCCACCCGGCCTCTTCGCGTAAACTTCCCTTAACCACTCGCTCATCTTTTCTTCATCCATCCATCCCTTCGAGTTAGCTTTTATGATGACGCCGGCTGGAAAGGTCTCTTTTGGCAAGGTCTTCCTTTTGAATATCACCATGGGTGGAAGTTTCTGGCCATTAGCATGGCAAGCTAGAACCACAGTGAAGGATGACTTCTCATTCCCTGTGGTGCGAATATTCACCGTACGTGCTCCCGTTGTATCCACAGTGCGGTTCACAGGAATATCAAAAGTCAGTGGAACCTCGTCCATGTTGATAATGTTCTCTGGCCGGATCTTTTTTTCAGCTATCTTGTTTTTACAATATGCATGGAAAGTAGCCAGCTTTTCTTGAAAGTCTTTAGGCAGTTGCTGTGAAATAGTAGTCCGTGTGCGGATGGAGAGATTGCGTCTTTTCATGAACCGGAAACCTGTCGCTTAGTAGGAGCCATTTTGTGGTCTTTACAGATGTAAACACACAAAGGAAATGAAACGTAATATCCGCGCGCTTCTTCTTCTTCTTCTTCTACGGGGGCGGGTGGTTGCTTACAGTAGAAGAAGAAGCGCTTCCTGTTCTATGGAGGCGGGTGCTTACCTTGGCGGTTGCTTGCGTAGAAGAAGAAGCACTTCCTCTTCTACGGGGAAAAAAGATGGCGGCTGTTTACCGTAGTTGCGAGACCGAAACTTTATGAAAATGAATCTTAATATTAATCCATATATAAAGCGCACCGGGTTATAAGCCGCACTGTCAGCTTTTTAGTAAATTTGTGGTTTTTAGGTGCGGCTAATAGTGCGGAAAATACGGTGTATATATATATATATATATATATATATATATATATATATATATATATATATATATATATATATATATATATATATATATATATATATATATATATATATGATATGAGTGTGTATGTTACTCATCAGTTACTCAGTACTTGAGTAGTTTTTTCACAACATACTTTTTACTTTTACTCAAGTAAATATTTGGGTAACTACTCCTTACTTTTACTTGAGTAATAAATCTCTAAAGTAACAGTACTCTTACTTGAGTACAATTTCTGGCTACTCTACCCACCTCTGTTCCTTACATAAGTGTTTTATAAATTGTCATTGCAGAGAACCTCACGTTACATATGTGTTGTTTCTTACATTCAAACACATTTTAGGGTAATTCAGGACTTACTCTTAATTGCAATGAATTCCACTTCCTGTAATTCTATGTCAACATCCTTTGGGATTTAGCCAGATCCATTAGAAATTCATTCAAATGTGGATTATTTCACTCGTCTGTTGTAAACAGGTTTTTATCAGCTGGTGACCGTGCAGAGCTTGTGCTACTAATACTAAGACTCTGCTATCTGTTTGGCCTTGGAAGTGTCCGCCCCTCTGGGAGGCCACGTGGACACGCTTTTAAGTGCGGCCGTGTTTTGATGATTTGCACCACTCCACAGAAACTTGCTGCTCCTCAGCTTGGAGCTGGAAAGGTTTCTTGAAAGATAGTTCTGAGAACCACCTTGTTGCCACATTTCCTGGAACAACACCGCCGTCCCTGAAAGTTGTATCCTCACCATGTTCCAGTCAAATAACACACTATTTTTTTGGAAGTTACTTTCTGAGTAGGGATCTAATGATAATGGCTAATAATGATAACTGTGGTGGAACTGACACTTAGTATTACCGCCATTAATTGAAGTAATGTAAAAACCAAAATTGGTAACGGCTAAGGCTGCAGCTAACGATTATTTTTCTATCGATTAATCTATAGATTATTTTTTTTTCGATTAATCGGTTAATCTATAGATTATTTTTTTCGATTAATCTATAGATTATTTTTCCTTTTACCGATTATTTTTTTTTATTTAAAATGAAGATGAAAAAATAAATGTTGGCCAGTTTTTTCAAAAGGCATGACTTTTATATACAAAAAAAAAAAGTATGGCCACTCAGTCAACATTGACAACAACATGACAAAATATTCTGTAACAATGTAAACATTTAAAACTTTTAACATTTAACAAAATTAAAAGTAGCTTATTTGCTTTTTAATGTGCAAATATAAAAGTAAACATCCAGTGCAAATCTTAATATTCTGCAATAGTATAAGCATTTCTAAAGTAAAAGTATTGCTTATTTTGCTTTAAAATGTGCAAAAATAAAGATAAACATCCAATACAAAAAAGTGCAAAACGAAATATTCTGTAACAGTGTAAACATTTCAACAAAAGTAAAAGTATTGCTTATTTTGCTTAATAACACAACAATGATAGTATGATTAAAGTGAAAGTTAATTGTTGGTTTGTACATAGTACATAGTAAAAGGTATTTGCACAACTAATTAACGTTAGCGTTAAAGAGGAGCGCGTCTTTGTAAACACTGAACAGGCACGCCAAACGCGCCTCTCAGAGCGAAACAGTGTTTTAGTTTATGAATTTACAACGCAGATACAAATGACACATTCATGATTTTGTGTAATGATGACATCGTATACTCACGCGGACGATTGACTAGTTGATGGTTTTCTTTTCAAATGTTCCTTCATAGCCGTTGTGCTGCTATGATAGGCCATTTCCGCTCGACACAGTGTGCAGACAACAACTGTCAAGTGTTTTGCTTTTTTCGCTGTGCTTATCCCACACTTGAAGGGATGTACCAATGCTGAATGTGGCTTCTGGATTTCACTCAAAAGACCAGACCGTAGTTACTTTTTCCTTTAGTTTGCAACAGTTTTTCCAACCAAGAAACAGCTTCTTTTTTCTTCTTTAGTCTTTTTAGCAGTCTTTAGCAGTGTTAATAGACTTTAGTTTCTTTAGCTGTCATTAGCTGTCTTTAGTAGCCTTTAGTAGCCTTTAGCTTCTTTAGTAGGTGAAAAACCTCTAAGGACAAAACACCACAAGATTAACATGCTGTAAAAAATCAATCATCAATCCCATAATTTACAACTATTAATTAGGCTATCAAACTCTTAACCATTAAACAAGTGCAAGAAAATGGACACATCTTTTCCCTTTAAGTTAAAACAGATTTTAAATAAATTGTCTCAACATAAATGTACCAAGATACATTTAACACCAGAAACACAATAGATAAATGCAACAGAAAACCCAATATGCAAATACATAAATACCTAACCAATTAACCACCTATTTAGATACATATTTAAAATCCATATTCAATATAAATATATTATTAATTTAGCAGTGAAACACTCAATCTTAAACGCTGTCTACTGGTAGAAAAATGCCCCTTTTTCTACGCCCTCACCAACACAGTTAAATCCAACACTTTAAATTGAGCGACTTCACCCTCCTGATGAAGCAAACTGCTCCAACATTTATCAAACTAAGCAAAGAATATCAACACTAAACAACAGTTACATAACACACTGTGTGTATTTAGCCTCCAGACTAAGCACGCTACATGCACACAACCCCCCCTCCCATCTCACCAGCGCAACAGGTGCGCCACACCCACGAAGAGAAATATTAAATCTTACATACTTTTGGCACAACTCTTGGTTATCTGTAATGAACTAAACCTTTTTCCACTCTGCGCTGGCGTCTTTTGTACTCCTTGATTTGACACAGCGGTCTAATTACCGGGCTCGCGCACCAGCAGATGAGACAGGAGCGCGCCGCGTTATACCTGCGCGCGAACGTATACTGATCGGCTCTGATTTTATAAGCCGACTGGCCGAAATAATGCCGAATTATATACATTTGTTTATTGAAATACTCCCACACTTTTGACGACTTTTGGCGTGCTTTTTTTCCCTCGCTCGCACCGCTCGCATCATCTGCTTTGCGCTCCGCCATGACGGCAGTGTGACGTAAATATGCGACGCGTCGAAGCATAAAAACGTCGTCGACGTATTTACGTAACCGATGACGTCGACTTCGTCGACGCGTCGTTTCAGCCTTAGTCACAATGGCCTCCATAGCTAACGGTGCTTTTGACTCGCTGATCTTATTGTGAGAAAATATTTAGCTTGAAAATGTGCTGACTTGCCAGCAGATGTTGCAGAGCACATGTGAGAAGATGTCTTTGTGCTGTGAATAATGTGTTAGAGTGTACAGGTGTAGGAGGTATAAAGGAGTCTCTGTGGCGTAGCTCCAGGTGTGCTTATTGAGGCCAGCTGCCAAAGCCTAACAATACGACCATTACGGATGACATGTACAACTGTTGTGACTCAGCCGCTGTCAGTCCCTTACTTTCCGCACAAGTGTGGAAGACAAATGCCCTTCTCACAGTCTGAATGGGAGGACTGTTCATTTTGCACAGGTGTGAACGTGAGTGCGTGCAGGTGGTTTTTTTGCAGATTTTTTTTTGTTATTATCTGTAGCTTTCAATAGACATTCCATTGTAACACCGCGACAATTTAACAAACATCTGTAATCATCCTGAGTGATGTGTACCAACTGTAAGTCTTATTGACCAGCCTGAACAAGATACAGTGGAACCTGTATTTACCAATTTACCAATTTCGTAAACAGGGTTTGCAAGTGGAAAAGTTTGTACAGTGAAGCGAATGTCTCCGTAAGAAACAATGTAAATATTAATAGTGGGTTCCAGCCTCGACAAAAGTCCACATTTTAGTGAGAGTTTGAACACTTTGAACAGAATGTGAAGTCCAAATTTTTGGCCCTCAGCTAATTTTTTAACAGCCAGCGGCAGATTCTAAAAATACTATTAAAAAAATAAAATAAAACACAAGTGGAATAAAAGAGCAAGCAGGGGAAATGTAGCGAGAAAAATGTGGACTCTAATAAGACAAAGCTGCCATGCAGATTAAAAAAATAATGAATTAAAATCAATGTTGTTATGAATTATTGAAACATTTAATGCTCCAATTACTTCACATTAAATATTCCACTTTGTACATTTTTGGAGGAAAATATTGCATATTTTGTGTTTTTGCCATGTAAAAAAAAAGGGCATGAAACAAAAATAAATTATACTTGACGGATAGAGCTCTAAGACAGTGGTCCCCAACCTTTTTGTAGCTGCGGACCGGTCAACGCTTGAAAATTTGTCCCGCGGACCGGGGGGGTAGGGGGGGGGGAGTTTAAATAAAGAAATACAATCATGTTTACTTACGGACTGTATCCCTGCAGACTGTATTGATATACATTGATATTTAGTGTATATATTGTGTTTTTATGTTGATTTAATACAATTTTTTTAATTTTTTAAAATTTTTTAAATTTTATTTTTTTTCTTGAACGGCCTGGTACCAATCGGTCTGCGGCCCGGTACCGGTCCACGGCCCGGTGGTTGGGGACCACTGCTCTAAGAGACTTAAGTGTTGGATGTGAAAAAGAAAAAAAAAGTATTACTTTTTTTTTCAACAGGGACCTTTTTAGATCCCCCAAAAATTTTAGTGGGGGATTTAAAAAAATAAAACCAATGTCATTGCTCAAAAAATAAGAATGAAATAAAATCAATGTTGTTACGAATTGTTGACCTATTTAATGCTCCAATTACTTCACATTAAATATTACACTTTGAAATTGTATTTGAGGAAAATAATGCATATTTTGGCCATAAAAATAGGGTTGTCTTTGACAAAAAAACACATTAAACGTTAAAAAAAAAATGTTTTCACTTTATTGCAACAGATAGACCTGAAGTTGATCAAGAGGTTGACTTTGGAAAAAATTAAAAGCTTGTGGGGGGCATTGTGTTATTTTTCATTTTCAAAATCAATTACAATATATACATTTTTCTTAACCCCTAGGGCTTCCCTAACTTGTGTGTGTGTGTGTGTGTGTGTGTGTGTGTGTGTGTGTGTGTGTGTGTGTGTATGTATGTGTGTATATATATATATATGTCTTAATAAGGTTATCCAAAAAATAGTGCTCGATACCGTAGTAGAGCGCAATATATGTATGTGTGGGAAAAAAATCACAAGACTATTTCATCTCTACAGGCCTGTTTCATGAGGGGTTCCCTCAATCATCTCCTGATGATTGAGGGAACCCCTCATGAAACAGGCCTGTAGAGATGAAATAGTCTTGTGATTTGTTTCCCACACATACATATATATATATATATATATATATATATATATATATATATATATATATATATATACTTTTAACACGTACATATCTATGAATATTTATGACAGTATCTAAAAATGTTTCCATAATATAGTTGTTTTTTTATGTTTTATTCATTTTTATTCCAAAGAAAACGTTTGTTTCTTATAGCATAAACACAAAATATGCAATATTTTTGCCAGAAAATTTAAATAGGTCAATAATTCGTAGCAACATTACTTTTGATTCACCGTAACTCCTACTTTCTGTTTGCCTAACTTGTACAACTTGAGACGCTTTTTTTGAGGGTCTCTGGCGCTGCATCTGAATCTGTCCAGTTTGAGTGACGGGAAGAAAAGCTTAGTTTGGTGCACATGCCAACTATCTATGTATCTAGTGCTGCTGATATGATGATCTTGTCCTCCCAGGGTCCTCACATAGCGTCTGTCACACTGGCAGCGTACGAGTGCAGCTCCACAGATTTCCCAGAACCTCCCTACCCAGACCAGATTGTGTGTCCGCTACTTGGCGGGGAGGAGGGCAGCGTCTCGCTCTTCTCCATCATGTCGAAGGTCCGCCTGGAGGCCTGCATGTGGGTGAGTGCAGTTTCTTCTTATTTGGTCCAGCAAGAAGACAAACAGCAGGCAATTAGTGGCAGCTTTCAGTGGAAACACAGCTCACCTTCTCAAGTGCTCGCTCCCCTAAAAGCTTTGCCTTTACCTTTGCTCAGAATTCCCAGAAGTGTGTGTGTGTGTGTTTCAGGGTGCGGGCACCGCCATCGGAGAGTTGCCTCCGTACTTCATGGCCAGGGCAGCACGGCAGTCAGGGGCCGATCCTGAGGATGAAGACTACGAGGAGTTCGAGGAGATGCTGGAGCAAGCCCAGAGCGCACAGGTCCGACTAACACACACACATTTGGAGGAAAAAACCTTTTCCTTCTTTCTTTAGTTTATTTGGAACATGAACACACTTACATCATAATACATCACACAATTTCATATCATTTCATTTTACATCATGCCCGAAAAGGAGTAGGAAGAAGCAAAGCTTATTTAATCCTACCCCTTTCTCACTTCAAGCGTTTACAAATATATAGAATCATTTACTGACCTTTTTATATAATAAAATAACATCTATGAATTAGTATACAACAGTTTTGTAATATGTAATTAATTAATTAATTCAGTCATTATTAACATACTGAGATGAAGAATATCTTATTTTCAATAAGGTTGAAAGTATTTCTCATAATTCTTCTTCTTTGTACTCTGTAAGCACTATTATTTTGAACAACCTCTTAAACTGGATCATATCAGTACAATTTTTAACTTCTTTACTTCATCCATTCCATCATTTAATTCCACATACTGATATGCTAAAAGTTCTAAGTGTTGTACGTGCATATAAATGTTTTAAATTATTTTTTCCTCTAAGGTTATATTTCTCCTCTTTAGTTGAGAAGAATTGTTGTACATTCTTTGGTAGCAGGTTATAGTTTGCTTTGTACATCATTTTAGCTCTTTGCAATTTTACCAAATCACCAAACTTTAATATTTCTGACTTAATAAATAAAGGGTTTGTGTGTTCTCTATATCCAACATTATGTATTATTCTAACTGATCTTTTTTGTAACACGGTTAGCGAATGTAGCGCACATTTGTAGTTATTTCCCCATATTTCTGCACAATAACTCAGATATGGTAACACTAGCGAGCAGTAGAGAATATGTAGTGATTTTTGGCCCAGGACATATTTTGCTTTATTCATTATTGAAATGTTTTTTGCCACCTTATGTTGTATGTTTTGTATATGAGATTTCCAGTTCATTTGATCATCTATTAATAATCTAGTTTCTTTTACCCTTTCTATGTCTACTTCGTCTATTTGTATTTGTGTATGATGCTCTTTTCTACTATTACCAAATAGCATTATTTTAGTTTTACTGAGATTCAAAGATAGTCTGTTTTTGTCAAAGCATCTTTTTAATTTGTTATTATTTGTATTATCTTCTGTGTGCTCTCTCCTGAACAGAAAGCAGTTGTGTCGTCTGCAAATAAAACCAACTTTAAGTCCTTCGTAACCTTACAAATGTCGTTTATATAAAGATTGAACAATCTTGGTCCCAGTATTGACCCCTGGGGTACACCACAGGATATATCTAGCCGTGTTGACATATTTTCACCCATCTTTACATATTGCTTCCTGTTGGTTAAATAACTTCTTACCCAATTCAATACCAAACCTCTGATGCCATATCGTTCTAATTTTCGTATTAAAATATCATGATTAATTGTGTCAAATGCTTTTGTTAAGTCCATGAATACTGCGGCCGCACATTCTTTACCATCTATTGCATTGCTCATTTCCTCTGTTATTTTGGTTAGTGCTATTGATGTTGAGATATTTGCTCGGAATCCATATTGGTTCTCCACAAGCGTCCCACTTTTGTTAATAAATAAATCTAATCGACTATTGAATAATTTCTCCAAGATTTTGGAGAATTGTGGAAGTAATGAAACTGGTGTGTAGTTAGTAAACTGGTGTACGTCTCCATTCTTATAAATTGGTACGACTTTTGCAATTTTCATTATATCAGGGAATTTACCGGTTAAAAATGATACATTGGTGATATATGTCAGAGGTTCTGAAATGTCTTGTATAACCTTTTTTATGGTTACCATATCTATTCCATGACAGTCGGTTGAGGTCTTGGATTTACAATTTTTTACAATTTTGATTATTTCTTCTTTTGTTACACTTTTAAGAAACATGGAATTGGGATTTCTGTCTATGAGCTCACTCAAGGCCGCAAAACTCATTGCCATTTTTCTCTCCAAAATTGCAATTTGATTTAGACCCAAAAAGGGACAAGCGGTAGAAAATGGATGGATGGATGGATATTTTATACATAAAAGGTTTCTCATTGTCATCCCATTGGGTTGAGTTTTTTCTTGCCCTGATGTGAGATCTGAGCCCAGGATGTCGTTGTGGCTTGTGCAGCCCTTTGAGACACTGGTGGTTTAGGGCTATATAAGTCAACTTTGATTGATTGATTGGTAAAAATGCATAAAACTGCCAAAATAAGGAGTGAAGGAAGACATGCTACTTTTAAGTTAAAGTTAAAGTAGCAATGATTGTCACACACACACACACTAGGTGTGGTGGAATTATTCTCTGCTTTTGACCCATCACCCTTGATCACCCCCTGGGAGGCGAGGGGAGCAGTGAGCAGCAGCGGTGGCTGCGCTCAGGAATAATTTTTGGTGATTTAACCCCCAATTCCAAGCTTTGATGCTGAGTGCCAAGCAGGGAGGTAATGGCTCCCATTTTTATAGTCTTTGGTATGACTCGGCTGGGGTTTGAACTCACGACCTGCCCATCTCAGGGCGGACACTCTAACAGACTGTCAATCAACATTAGTATACAATAGGGTTGTAAGTCTTTGGGCACCACACTATTCCATTCTTGTTGGGTAAAGATTTTATTCAGAATCGATTCAAAATCAATACTTTTTTAACATTGGGAGTCAGTTATGTGATTAACTACATTCCTCCACAAAATAGATAAACATCTCTGATACATTTCTTTCCTACTTAAAAGAAAACTGGTTTTGTTTGGTCGAATTCTACCTGAAAAACCTCATTGCATACCTGCCAACTACTCCGGTTTTCCCGTAATTAGTACGGTTTTCATCAACCTATTCCGGGTTACGGTTGCAGTAATAAAAAATACGGTTTTTCATTAATTAAAAAAAAAAAAGGGTGAAAACTACGCGAATTGCACCTTGTGCAGACAAGATTTTTCGATCGGACACGGAGGAATTAGCGATGTAAAAGACCACGTTGGGACAAAAAAACACAAGTCTAATGCCGTTGCTAGCGATACAAGTGGAAAACTTTCAACGTTTTTCGTCGCCCAAACAGATTCTTTGGATGTGATAAATGCCGAAGTTTTATTTACGGAGGCAATAATTGAGCATGGACTTCCAATCGCACTGGCTGATCACATGGGACAGTTAAATGTTTGTAATGCAACCTTTAAAAATCCTTACGCGGTGATCGCGGTCCCAAAAATAAACTTTTCTTGCATGATAATGTCCAGAAAAACTCACTTTATATTACTATAGAGTCCTTTTAACGAATGAGTTTGATGGTTTATCACAAACCTTAAATGAAAGAAGTCCTTTGTTCTCCTGCACCATGCATGCGCTTTGGCCTTGCTTCGTGTTTGGTGCGCAATCCTGTCGGCTGTATTTCACAGCACGTCTTTGACAACTTGAAGTGGCATACAACATTTAAAACAAAGGGGTTATAGGAACAATCACTTTCAGTGTTTTATGCCACTTCAAGTAAACTTATCATAAAGTTACCATATCATTTTTGCAGTATGATCAATCTGATAGAATAAATTTGGATTTTAGCCACAAAAAGGTAATGACACCAATGTTATCTATTGGAATTGTTTAGTACTGTTATACTGTTAAAAGTGTTTATACTATTTATGCTTTCAAGTCCAAGTTGAAGAAATCTTGTTAAATGTTGACAGAATAACTACCAAAATACAGAAGTATGTCCTTAATATTTTTGCAGTGCTATTTCTGTTGAAAAGTTCAAATGATTACATTAGAGATGTGATGTGCCACTTTTCAAGTGTCTGATGGCTTCAATTAATTTTCATTAATTTTTCATATTTTGAATTCTTTTGAAAGGCTTACAAAAAAACTACATTTGAATTGTAATTCCATGCTATTGACAGGACTATTAATTTTAATGAAGTTAGCTTACCATGTTTACAGTATGATAATTGTGATAGAAATGTGAATTTTAGGCACAGAATATTTTTTACAATTGAACAAGGCAGTAGATTATACAAGCTTGGACAGAAAGTTAATAATGACACCAATTTTATTTTTAATGGAATTGTTTAGTACTGTTTTACCATTTGTTTACTGTAAAAAGTGTTTATACTTTCAATGAACAAATTGAAGTCTTGTGAAAGGTTGACAGGATAACTGGCATTAACTGTCAAAATAATTTCAAACTATTGAAGTTAGCTTACAGAATAAACATGTCAATCAACCCATATGATTTTTGCTGTAATATTTTTGTTTTGAAAAGTCACTGTGACTGATAGAAAAGTGATGGTTTTAGCAACATTTTAACCTGTCTGAATGCTAATAATCATTTTGCGACGGGGGGCGAAGCCCTGAACCCCCCACCGGGGCCTGCGGCCCCTGGGCCCTGGCTACTAGGTTTTTCTGATTTCAAAAGTTGGCAGGTATGTCATTGCGATTTTTCTCTCCAAAATGGCGATTTGATTTTCAATTTTTATATTTTGCGTTTTATGCCCTTTTCCCCCCAAAAAAACACTTGTTTTTATGACAAAATATGCAATATTTTCGCCTAAAAATTGTTAAAAAATTGAATATTTGATGTGAAGTAATTGGAGCCTTAATTTGGTCAATAATTCATAACAACATTGCTTTTGATTCATTATTATATTTTGAACAATGGCAGTTGAAGAAAAAAAGGTCTTGGGGATCTGGGATCCAACAAGCTCCACTCATCAAAGTGTTAAATATAAGTCATACATCATTTTTTATATGTTTTACTTTTAACACTTAAATATGTTGAAATATTCATGGCAATATCTAAAAATATTTCCATAGTTTTTTTGTGTGCGTTTTATGCCCTTTTCCCCCCTAAAAACACTTGTTTTTTATGGCATAAACACAAAGTATGCAATATTTTCACCTAAATTAAAAAAAAAAAAAAAAAGAATATTTGATGTGAAGTAATTGGACCCTTAAATATATCAATAATTCATAACATTGCTTTTGTTACACTATTATATTTTGAACAATGGCAATTGAAGAAATAAAAATGAGACTCAAGGTCTTGGGGATCTGGGATCCAAAAGGCCCCCACTCATAAAAGTGTTAAATATAAGTCATACATCATTTTTAATATGTTTTACTTTAACACCTAAATATGTAGAAATATTCATGGCAATATCTACAAATATTTCCGGAAGGTTTTTTTTGTGTGCGTTTTATGCCCTTTTCCCCCCAAAAAACACTTGTTTTTATGGCATAAACACAAAATATGCAATATTTTCGCCTAAAAATTGTTAAAAAATTGAATATTTGATGTGAAGTAATTGGAGCCTTAATTTGGTCAATAATTCATAACAACATTGCTTTTGATTCATTATTATATTTTGAACAAGCTCCACTCATCAAAGTGTTAAATATAAGTCATACATCATTTTTTTATGTTTTACTTTTAACACTTAAATATGTTGAAATATTCATGGCAATATCTACAAATATTTCCATAGTTTTTTTTGTGTGCGTTTTATGCCCTTTTCCCCCCTAAAAACACTTGTTTTTTATGGCATAAACACAAAGTATGCAATATTTTCGCCTAAATTTAAAAAAAAAAAAGAAAGAATATTTGATGTGAAGTAATTGGACCCTTAAATATATCAATAATTCATAACATTGCTTTTGTTACACTATTATATTTTGAACAATGGCAATTGAAGAAATAAAAATGAGACTCAAGGTCTTGGGGATCTGGGATCCAAAAGGCCCCCACTCATAAAAGTGTTAAATATAAGTCATACATAATTTTTTATATTTTTTACTTTTAACACCTAAACATGTAGAAATATTCATGGCAATATCTACAAATATTTCCGTAAAGTTTTTTTTGTGTGCGTTTTATGCCCTTTTCCCCTTAAAAAACACTTGTTTTTATGACATAAACACAAAATATGCAATATTTTCACCTAAAAATTGTTAAAAAATTTAATATTTGACGTGAAGTAATTGGAGCCTTAATTTGGTCAATAATTCATAACAACATAGCTTTTGATTCATTATTATATTTTGAACAATGGCAGTTGAAGAAAAAAAGGTCTTGGGGATCTGGGATCCAACAAGCTCCACTCATCAAAGTGTTAAATATAAGTCATACATCATTTTTTATATGTTTTACTTTTAACACTGTTGAAATATTCATGGCAATATCTAAAAATATTTCCATAGTTTTTTTTGTGTGCGTTTTATGCCCTTTCCCCCCTAAAAACACTTGTTTTTTATGGCATAAACACAAAGTATGCAATATTTTCACCTAAAAAAAAAAAAAAAAAAGAATATTTGATGTGAAGTAATTGGACCCTTAAATATATCAATAATTCATAACATTGCTTTTGTTACACTATTATATTTTGAACAATGGCAATTGAAGAAATAAAAATGAGACTCAAGGTCTTGGGGATCTGGGATCCAAAAGGCCCCCACTCATAAAAGTGTTAAATATAAGTCATACATCATTTTTTATATTTTTTACTTTTAACACCTAAATATGTAGAAATATTCATGGCAATATCTACAAATATTTCCGGAAAGTTTTTTTTGTGTGCGTTTTATGCCCTTTTCCCCCCAAAAAAAACACTTGTTTTTATGACATAAACACAAAATATGCAATATTTTCGCCTAAAAATTGTTAAAAAATTGAATATTTGATGTGAAGTAATTGGAGCCTTAATTTGGTCAACAATTCATAACAACATTGCTTTTGATTCATTATTATATTTTGAACAATGGCAGTTGAAGAAAAAAAGGTCTTGGGGATCTGGGATCCAACAAGCTCCACTCATCAAAGTGTTAAATATAAGTCATACATCATTTTTTATGTTTTACTTTTAACACTTAAATATGTTGAAATATTCATGGCAATATCTAAAAATATTTCCATAGTTTTTTTTGTGTGCGTTTTATGCCCTTTTCCCCCCTAAAAACACTTGTTTTTTATGGCATAAACACAAAATATGCAATATTTTCGCCTACATTTTTTTACAAAATTTAATATTTAATGTGAAGTTATTGGAGCTTTAAATATGTCAATAATTCATAACTTTGCTTTTGTTACACTATTATATTTTGAACAATGGCAATTGAAGAAATAAAAATCAGACTCAAGGTCTTGGGGATCTGGGATCCAAAAGGCCCCCACTCATAAAAGTGTTAAATATAAGTCATACATCATTTTTAATATGTTTTACTTTTAACACCTAAATAAGTAGAAATATTCATGGCAATATCTACAAATATTTCCAGAAAGTTTTTTTTGTGTGCGTTTTATGCCCTTTTCCCCCCAAAAAAACACTTGTTTTTATGGCATAAACACAAAATATGCAATATTTTCACCTAAAAATTGTTAAAAAATTGAATATTTGACGTGAAGTAATTGGAGCCTTAATTTGGTCAATAATTCATAACAACATTGCTTTTGATTCATTATTATATTTTGAACAATGGCAGTTGAAGAAAAAAAGGTCTTGGGGATCTGGGATCCAACAAGCTCCACTCATCAAAGTGTTAAATATAAGTCTTACATCATTTTTTATATGTTTTACTTTTAACACTTAAATATGTTGAAATATTCATGGCAATATCTAAAAATATTTCCATAGTTTTTTTTGTGTGCGTTTTATGCCCTTTTCCCCCTAAAAACACTTGTTTTTTATGGCATAAACACAAAGTATGCAATATTTTCACCTAAATTAAAAAAAAAAAAATGTGATGTGAAGTAATTGGACCCTTAAATATATCAATAATTCATAACATTGCTTTTGTTACACTATTATATTTTGAACAATGGCAATTGAAGAAATAAAAATCAGACTCAAGGTCTTGGGGATCTGGGATCCAAAAGGCCCCCACTCATAAAAGTGTTAAATATAAGTCATACATCATTTTTAATATGTTTTACTTTTAACACCTAAACATGTAGAAATATTCATGGCAATATCTACAAATATTTCCAGAAAGTTTTTTTTGTGTGCGTTTTATGCCCTTTCCCCCCCAAAAAAACACTTGTTTTTATGACATAAACATAAAATATGCAATATTTTCGCCTAAAAATAGTTAAAAAATTGAATATTTGATGTGAAGTAATTGGAGCCTTAATTTGGTCAATAATTCATAACAACATTGCCTTTGATTCATTATTTTTTGAACAATGGCAGTTGAAGAAAAAAAGGTCTTGGGGATCTGGGATCCAAAAGTGTTATATATAAGTCATACATCATTTTTTTATATTTTTTACTTTTAACACCTAAATAAGTAGAAATATTCATGGCAATATCTAAAAATATTTCCATAGTTTTTTTGTGTGTGCGTTTTATGCCCTTTTCCCCCCTAAAAACACTTGTTTTTTATGGCATAAACACAAAGTATGCAATATTTTCGCCTAAAAATTGTTAAAAAATGGAATATTTGATGTGAAGTAATTGGACCCTTAAATATATCAATAATTCATAACATTGCTTTTGTTACACTATTATATTTTGAACAATGGCAATTGAAGAAATAAAAATCAGACTCAAGGTCTTGGGGATCTGGGATCCAAAAGGCCCCCACTCATAAAAGTGTTAAATATAAGTCATACATCATTTTTAATATGTTTTACTTTTAACACCTAAATATGTAGAAATATTCATGGCAATATCTACAAATATTTCCGGAAAGTTTTTTTTGTGTGCGTTTTATGTCCTTTTCCCCCCAAAAAACACTTGTTTTTATGACATAAACACAAAATATGCAATATTTTCGCCTAAAAATTGTGGAAAAATTGAATATTTGATGTGAAGTAATTGGAGCCTTAATTTGGTCAATAATTCATAACAACATTGCTTTTGATTCATTATTATATTTTGAACAATGGCAGTTGAAGAAAAAAAGGTCTTGGGGATCTGGGATCCAACAAGCTCCACTCATCAAAGTCTTAAATATAAGTCATACATCATTTTTTTTTACATGTTTTACTTTTAACACTTGAATATGTTGAAATATTCATGGCAATATCTACAAATATTTCCATAGTTTTTTTTGTGTGCGTTTTATGCCCTTTTCCCCCCTAAAAACACTTGTTTTTTATGGCATAAACACAAAGTATGCAATATTTTCACCTAAATTAAAAACAAAAAAAAGAATATTTGATGTGAAGTAATTGGACCCTTAAATATATCAATAATTCATAACATTGCTTTTGTTACACTATTATATTTTGAACAATGGCAATTGAAGAAATAAAAATGAGACTCAAGGTCTTGGGGATCTGGGATCCAAAAGGCCCCCACTCATAAAAGTGTTAAATATAAGTCATACATCATTTTTTATATTTTTTACTTTTAACACCTAAATATGTAGAAATATTCATGGCAATATCTACAAATATTTCCGGAAAGTTTTTTTTGTGTGCGTTTTATGCCCTTTTCCCCCCAAAAAAAACACTTGTTTTTATGACATAAACACAAAATATGCAATATTTTCGCCTAAAAATTGTTAAAAAATTGAATATTTGATGTGAAGTAATTGGAGCCTTAATTTGGTCAACAATTCATAACAACATTGCTTTTGATTCATTATTATATTTTGAACAATGGCAGTTGAAGAAAAAAAGGTCTTGGGGATCTGGGATCCAACAAGCTCCACTCATCAAAGTGTTAAATATAAGTCATACATCATTTTTTATGTTTTACTTTTAACACTTAAATATGTTGAAATATTCATGGCAATATCTAAAAATATTTCCATAGTTTTTTTTGTGTGCGTTTTATGCCCTTTTCCCCCCTAAAAACACTTGTTTTTTATGGCATAAACACAAAATATGCAATATTTTCGCCTACATTTTTTTACAAAATTTAATATTTAATGTGAAGTTATTGGAGCTTTAAATATGTCAATAATTCATAACTTTGCTTTTGTTACACTATTATATTTTGAACAATGGCAATTGAAGAAATAAAAATCAGACTCAAGGTCTTGGGGATCTGGGATCCAAAAGGCCCCCACTCATAAAAGTGTTAAATATAAGTCATACATCATTTTTAATATGTTTTACTTTTAACACCTAAATAAGTAGAAATATTCATGGCAATATCTACAAATATTTCCAGAAAGTTTTTTTTGTGTGCGTTTTATGCCCTTTTCCCCCCAAAAAACACTTGTTTTTATGGCATAAACACAAAATATGCAATATTTTCACCTAAAAATTGTTAAAAAATTGAATATTTGACGTGAAGTAATTGGAGCCTTAATTTGGTCAATAATTCATAACAACATTGCTTTTGATTCATTATTATATTTTGAACAATGGCAGTTGAAGAAAAAAAGGTCTTGGGGATCTGGGATCCAACAAGCTCCACTCATCAAAGTGTTAAATATAAGTCTTACATCATTTTTTATATGTTTTACTTTTAACACTTAAATATGTTGAAATATTCATGGCAATATCTAAAAATATTTCCATAGTTTTTTTTGTGTGCGTTTTATGCCCTTTTCCCCCTAAAAACACTTGTTTTTTATGGCATAAACACAAAGTATGCAATATTTTCACCTAAATTAAAAAAAAAAAAATGTGATGTGAAGTAATTGGACCCTTAAATATGTCAATAATTCATAACATTGCTTTTGTTACACTATTATATTTTGAACAATGGCAATTGAAGAAATAAAAATGAGACTCAAGGTCTTGGGGATCTGGGATCCAAAAGGCCCCCACTCATAAAAGTGTTAAATATAAGTCATACATCATTTTTAATATGTTTTACTTTTAACACCTAAATATGTAGAAATATTCATGGCAATATCTACAAATATTTCCA
The DNA here is from genome assembly GCF_033978685.3 of Nerophis lumbriciformis. Lineage (NCBI taxonomy): Eukaryota > Metazoa > Chordata > Actinopteri > Syngnathiformes > Syngnathidae > Nerophis > Nerophis lumbriciformis. The sequence continues at coordinate 30,892,881 of NC_084577.2, read as the reverse complement.
GAAAGTTTTTTTTGTGTGCGTTTTATGCCCTTTCCCCCCCAAAAAAACACTTGTTTTTATGACATAAACATAAAATATGCAATATTTTCGCCTAAAAATAGTTAAAAAATTGAATATTTGATGTGAAGTAATTGGAGCCTTAATTTGGTCAATAATTCATAACAACATTGCCTTTGATTCATTATTTTTTGAACAATGGCAGTTGAAGAAAAAAAGGTCTTGGGGATCTGGGATCCAAAAGTGTTATATATAAGTCATACATCATTTTTTTATATGTTTTACTTTTAACACCTAAATAAGTAGAAATATTCATGGCAATATCTAAAAATATTTCCATAGTTTTTTTGTGTGTGCGTTTTATGCCCTTTTCCCCCCTAAAAACACTTGTTTTTTATGGCATAAACACAAAGTATGCAATATTTTCGCCTAAAAATTGTTAAAAAATGGAATATTTGATGTGAAGTAATTGGACCCTTAAATATATCAATAATTCATAACATTGCTTTTGTTACACTATTATATTTTGAACAATGGCAATTGAAGAAATAAAAATCAGACTCAAGGTCTTGGGGATCTGGGATCCAAAAGGCCCCCACTCATAAAAGTGTTAAATATAAGTCATACATCATTTTTAATATGTTTTACTTTTAACACCTAAATATGTAGAAATATTCATGGCAATATCTACAAATATTTCCGGAAAGTTTTTTTTGTGTGCGTTTTATGTCCTTTTCCCCCCAAAAAACACTTGTTTTTATGACATAAACACAAAATATGCAATATTTTCGCCTAAAAATTGTGGAAAAATTGAATATTTGATGTGAAGTAATTGGAGCCTTAATTTGGTCAATAATTCATAACAACATTGCTTTTGATTCATTATTATATTTTGAACAATGGCAGTTGAAGAAAAAAAGGTCTTGGGGATCTGGGATCCAACAAGCTCCACTCATCAAAGTCTTAAATATAAGTCATACATCATTTTTTTTTACATGTTTTACTTTTAACACTTGAATATGTTGAAATATTCATGGCAATATCTACAAATATTTCCATAGTTTTTTTTGTGTGCGTTTTATGCCCTTTTCCCCCCTAAAAACACTTGTTTTTTATGGCATAAACACAAAGTATGCAATATTTTCACCTAAATTAAAAACAAAAAAAAGAATATTTGATGTGAAGTAATTGGACCCTTAAATATATCAATAATTCATAACATTGCTTTTGTTACACTATTATATTTTGAACAATGGCAATTGAAGAAATAAAAATGAGACTCAAGGTCTTGGGGATCTGGGATCCAAAAGGCCCCCACTCATAAAAGTGTTAAATATAAGTCATACATCATTTTTTATATTTTTTACTTTTAACACCTAAATATGTAGAAATATTCATGGCAATATCTACAAATATTTCCGGAAAGTTTTTTTTGTGTGCGTTTTATGCCCTTTTCCCCCCAAAAAAAACACTTGTTTTTATGACATAAACACAAAATATGCAATATTTTCGCCTAAAAATTGTTAAAAAATTGAATATTTGATGTGAAGTAATTGGAGCCTTAATTTGGTCAACAATTCATAACAACATTGCTTTTGATTCATTATTATATTTTGAACAATGGCAGTTGAAGAAAAAAAGGTCTTGGGGATCTGGGATCCAACAAGCTCCACTCATCAAAGTGTTAAATATAAGTCATACATCATTTTTTATGTTTTACTTTTAACACTTAAATATGTTGAAATATTCATGGCAATATCTAAAAATATTTCCATAGTTTTTTTTGTGTGCGTTTTATGCCCTTTTCCCCCCTAAAAACACTTGTTTTTTATGGCATAAACACAAAATATGCAATATTTTCGCCTACATTTTTTTACAAAATTTAATATTTAATGTGAAGTTATTGGAGCTTTAAATATGTCAATAATTCATAACTTTGCTTTTGTTACACTATTATATTTTGAACAATGGCAATTGAAGAAATAAAAATCAGACTCAAGGTCTTGGGGATCTGGGATCCAAAAGGCCCCCACTCATAAAAGTGTTAAATATAAGTCATACATCATTTTTAATATGTTTTACTTTTAACACCTAAATATGTAGAAATATTCATGGCAATATCTACAAATATTTCCGGAAAGTTTTTTTTGTGTGCGTTTTATGCCCTTTTCCCCCCCAAAAAACACTTGTTTTTATGACATAAACACAAAATATGCAATATTTTCGCCTAAAAATTGTTAAAAAATTGAATATTTGATGTGAAGTAATTGGAGCCTTAATTTGGTCAATAATTCATAACAACATTGCTTTTGATTCATTATTATATTTTGAACAATGGCAGTTGAAGAAAAAAAGGTCTTGGGGATCTGGGATCCAACAAGCTCCACTCATCAAAGTGTTAAATATAAGTCATACATCATTTTTTATATGTTTTACTTTTAACACTGTTGAAATATTCATGGCAATATCTAAAAATATTTCCATAGTTTTTTTTGTTTGCGTTTTATGCCCTTTCCCCCCTAAAACACTTGTTTTTTATGGCATAAACACAAAGTATGCAATATTTTCACCTAAATAAAAAAAAAAAAAGAATATTTGATGTGAAGTAATTGGACCCTTAAATATATCAATAATTCATAACATTGCTTTTGTTACACTATAATATTTTGAACAATGGCAATTGAAGAAATAAAAATCAGACTCAAGGTCTTGGGGATCTGGGATCCAAAAGGCCCCCACTCATAAAAGTATTAAATATAAGTCATACATAATTTTTTATATTTTTTACTTTTGACACCTAAATAAGTAGAAATATTCATGGCAATATCTAAAAATATTTCCATAAAGTTTTTTTTGTGTGCGTTTTATGCCCTTTCCCCCCCCGAAAAACACTTGTTTTTTATGGCATAAACACAAAATATGCAATATTTTCGCCTAAAATTCTTTACAAAATTTAATATTTGATGTGAAGTAATTGGAGCTTTAAATATGTCAATAATTCATAACTTTGCTTTTGTTACACTATTATATTTTGAACAATGGCAGATGAAGAGGTCTTGGGGGTCTGGGATCCAACAGGCTCCACTCATAAAAGTGTTCAAAATAAGTCATATATCAATTAGGGCTGCAGCTAACGATTATTTTTCTATCGATTAATCTATAGATTATTTTTTCGATTAATCGGTTAATCTATAGATTATTTTTTTTCGATTAATCTATAGATTATTTTTCCTTTTACCGATTTTTTTTTTAATTTAAAATGAAGAGGAAAAAATAAATGTAGGCCAGTTTTTTCAAAAGGCATGGCTTTTATTTACAAAAAAAAAAGTATGGCCACTCAGTCAACATTGACAACAACATGACAAAATATTCTGTAACAATGTAAACATTTAAAACTTTTAACATTTAACAAAATTAAAAGTAGCTTATTTGCTTTTTAATGTGCAAATATAAAAGTAAACATCCAGTGCAAATCTTAATATTCTGGAATAGTATAAGCATTTCAAAAGTAAAAGTATTGCTTATTTTGCTTTAAAATGTGCAAAAATAAAGATAAACATCCAATACAAAAAAGTGCAAAACGGAAATATTCTGTAACAAGTGTAAACATTTCAACAAAAGTAAAAGTATTGCTTATTTGCTAAAATGTGCAAAAATAAAGCTAAACATCCAATACAAAAAAGTGTACAGTGTAAACATTTCAACAAAAGTAAAAGTATTGCTTATTTTGCTTAATAACACAACAATGATAGTATGATTAAAGTGAAAGTTAATTGTTGGTTTGTACATAGTATATGTAACTGTTAATGTTGTAAAAGGTATTTGCACAACTAATTAACGTTAGCGTTTGTGACACGTCTTGTGCCGTGGGGTTCTTTCAGGACCGACAGACTGAACGCCAGACGGCTTTGCCAGGTTTACAATCTTTTAATTTTACACAAAGTCTTTTCTCTTCCAACTGCGCGGATCGCGCACCTGGGCACGATTGCGGCGTCGCTCCCGGCGCGCCCCGCCTCGCCGCTCGCTCGCCGCCGCCGCCTCTCCACAGCGTTAAAGAGGAGCGCGTCTTTGTAAACACTGAACAGGCACGCCAAACGCGCCTCTCAGAGCGAAACGGTGCTTTAGTTTATGAATTTACAACGCAGATACAAATGACACATTCATGTTTTTGTGTAATAATGACAACGTATACGCACGTGGACGATTGACTAGTTGATGGTGATGGCAAGAACGCTGTCGGGGGTTTTCTTTTCAAATGTTCGTTCATAGCCGTTGTGCTGCTATGATAGGCCATTTCCGCTCGACACAGTGTGCATACAACAACATTATTAGGCCGTTTATTGAAATACTCCCACACTTTTGACGACTTTTGGCGTGCTTTTTTCCCCTCGCTCGCATCGTCTGCTTTGCGCTCCGCCATGACAGTAAAGTAGTGTGACGTAAATATGCGACGCGCCGACGCACAAAAACGGCGTCGACGTATTTACGTAACCGATGACGTCGACTACGTCGACGCGTCGTTTCAGCCTTAATATCAATATTTTTTTTTTTTACTTTCAACACTTAAATTTTCAGATCAACTTCAGTTTTATCCGTCAATTTTTATACATTTTTTTTGAGCAATGACCGTTTTAAAGAAAATAAAAAAACAGTCTGCACGGCAGCTTCGAGTTATTAGAGTTAACTTTTTCTCTTTACATTTCACCTCTTTGCTCTTTTATTCCACTTTTTATGGTCATAGTATTTTTTGTTTTGTTTTCATTTTTAAAAATGTAACTGCCGTTAAAAAATGTGCTGTGGGCCGCACTTTGGACACCCTTGGACTAGATGACTCAAGATGTTTCATCTCAAGGGTTTATTCCTCAAACCATTTCCAAGAAGGTTTGATGGTCTTAGGCTGTGACATCACTCCATCAGCGTGCTTGGGTGTGGATTATTTAGCTTTGTGGATGTGATCATGGCATCTCCTTCCTCCATAGCATGTCATCTGCTCACTCAGCAACAATTCTCCTTGTTACGTGAGGCATTTATCTGCTCTTCCTAATGCCCAGCGGACTTGAAGCCACTGTCCAGTCATTGGCTCCCAAGTGCCATGTGACTTGAGGGAAGCCCCTCCCTCCTCACACTTCCAGTAAATCCTTGTGTGTGCGCCTGTGAGTCACGCCGAGCTCTCCTCCCCCTTTAATCATCCCTGGGGCTTTGTGCCGTCCGCCTGCGTCGCTCTTTTCACGGCTCTCTAATTGGAAGGGCAGACAGGAACCAGGTTCACATGACTGGACGCTGCTGAGATCACATGCTGAGTCAGCAGCAGAGAAACCTGGGAAACACTGTCACACTATCACCTGATCTCGTGTTGACATATCCACGTTCTGACAATGTTAATAATGAGCTTATTTGTTAAATGTGCTGCCAGAGAGGCTCAGAAACATGAAAACATTATACATGTGATGATATATAAGGAAAATACTATTTTTAAATCAAATACAGGTAAAAGCCAGTAAATTAGAATATTTTGAAAAACTTGATTTATTTCAGTAATTGCATTCAAAAGGTGTAACTTGTACATTATATTTATTCATTGCACACAGACTGATGCATTCAAATGTTTATTTCATTTAATTTTGATGATTTGAAGTGGCAACAAATGAAAATCCAAAATTCCGTGTGTCACAAAATTAGAATATTACTTAAGGCTAATACAAAAAAGGGATTTTTAGAAATGTTGGCCAACTGAAAAGTATGAAAATGAAAAATATGAGCATGTACAATACTCAATACTTGGTTGGAGCTCCTTTTGCCTCAATTACTGCGTTAATGCGGCGTGGCATGGAGTCGATGAGTTTCTGGCACTGCTCAGGTGTTATGAGAGCCCAGGTTGCTCTGATAGTGGCCTTCAACTCTTCTGCGTTTTTGGGTCTGGCATTCTGCATCTTCCTTTTCACAATACCCCACAGATTTTCTATGGGGCTAAGGTCAGGGGAGTTGGCGGGCCAATTTAGAACAGAAATACCATGGTCCGTAAACCAGGCACGGGTAGATTTTGCGCTGTGTGCAGGCGCCAAGTCCTGTTGGAACTTGAAATCTCCATCTCCATAGAGCAGGTCAGCAGCAGGAAGCATGAAGTGCTCTAAAACTTGCTGGTAGACGGCTGCGTTGACCCTGGATCTCAGGAAACAGAGTGGACCGACACCAGCAGATGACATGGCACCCCAAACCATCACCCAACCATGCAAATTTTGCATTTCCTTTGGAAATCGAGGTCCCAGAGTCTGGAGGAAGACAGGAGAGGCACAGGATCCACGTTGCCTGAAGTCTAGTGTAAAGTTTCCACCATCAGTGATGGTTTGGGGTGCCATGTCATCTGCTGGTGTCGGTCCACTCTGTTTCCTGAGATCCAGGGTCAACGCAGCCGTCTACCAGCAAGTTTTAGAGCACTTCATGCTTCCTGCTGCTGACCTGCTCTATGGAGATGGAGATTTCAAGTTCCAACAGGACTTGGCGCCTGCACACAGCGCAAAATCTACCCGTGCCTGGTTTACGGACCATGGTATTTCTGTTCTAAATTGGCCCGCCAACTCCCCTGACCTTAGCCCCATAGAAAATCTGTGGGGTATTGTGAAAAGGAAGATGCAGAATGCCAGACCCAAAAACGCAGAAGAGTTGAAGGCCACTATCAGAGCAACCTGGGCTCTCATAACACCTGAGCAGTGCCAGAAAGTCATCGACTCCATGCCACGCCGCATTAACGCAGGAATTGAGGCAAAAGGAGCTCCAACCAAGTATTGAGTATTGTACATGCTCATATTTTTCATTTTCATACTTTTCAGTTGGCCAACATTTCTAAAAATCCCTTTTTTGTATTAGCCTTAAGTAATATTCTAATTTTGTGACACATGGAATTTTGGATTTTCATTTGTTGCCACTTCAAATCATCAAAACTAAATGAAATAAACATTTGAATGCATCAGTCTGTGTGCAATGAATAAATATAATGTACAAGTTACACCTTTTGAATGCAATTACTGAAATAAATCAAGTTTTTCAAAATATTCTAATTTACTGGCTTTTACCTGTATATGGTCCACGTAAGTCAGGGTTTCACCAGGGACCGGTTTAATGTATGCATTACTTTCACGGACCAGCTTTCTACGTGTGGCAGATAAAAACAGCAAAAAAATGAGCCTTTGGCTACAATCTGAAAGTTAAGTCGGAGAAAATGCGGTAGTTTATAAATGAACTAGATGAGGCAATTCCTGAAGGAATTGCATGTGAATGCTCCAATGCTGACAGAATGAAGTATGAATGTAAGAATAGTTTGAATGTTGGATTGTTTTGAATGTTGAATTCCTGGAATTTTTTTTAAATTGGAAAAATCATAGTTTTAAACGAACGTCCAGGATGAGTGGAATGTGTTGAAGGTAGAATGGTTTGAATAGGTTGAAAAATGTGGAAATGATGGAGGTTTGAAAAATGTCCAATTCATTTTGAATGGGAAAAATGTCCTGGAATTCTGGGAAATCTGGGATTTTTTTTTTTTTTTCCAAGGGAAAGTCCGCAATTCAAGAATAGGCTGAACAGTTTGAAGTTGGAACGGTTCGAATCGGATGAAAAATGTGTGAATTGTCAAACTTTTAAAAATGTCCCATTCATTTATATGGGAATTTCATGGAAATTTGGGAATTTTGGGAAAAGTGGCACATTTTTGGGAAATGTTAAAAGACTTGAATCTTCTTATTGAGTGGAAATGGTTGATGTTGGAATATTTCAAATCGGTCGAGAACTGTTGTAGAAACATTTTTTTATTGAGAATTAGTACTAAGGAATTCCAGGAATTTCGGGGAAAACCGGGAATTTTTCATTTCAAAAAACAACTTTGTGTTTTTTCCTGATTAAGAGGAATATTTGGACAATGGAACCGTTAAAGTAGGTTGAAAAATGTGGTAGGAGTAGTCGCCAGAATAAAGGGTTTGAAAAAAACTGAATTCTGGGAAATTCCTGGAATTTCTTTTTAACTTGGAAAAATCATATATTTAAACGAACGTCCAAGATGAGTGGAATGTGTTGAGGGTGGAATGGTTTGAATAGGTTGAAAAATGTGGAAATGCTGGAGGTTTGAAAAATGTCCAATTCATTTTGAATGGGAAAAATGTCCTGGAAAACCTGGAATTCTGGGAAATCTGGGATTTTTTTTTTTTTTTTCAAGGAAAAGCCCGCAATTCAAGAAAAGGCTGAACAGTTTGAAGTAGGAATGGTTCGAATCGGATGAAAAATTTGGGAATTGTTAAACTTTTAAAAATGTCCCATTCATTTATATGGGAATTTCATGGAAATTTGGGAATTTCGGGAAAAGTGGCACATTTTTGGAAAATGTTAAAAGACTTGAATGGTCTGAATGAGTGGAAATGGTTGATGTTGGAATTTTTCAAATCGGTCGAGAACTGTTGTCGAAACGTTTTTTTATTGAGAATTTGTATCAAGGAATTCCAGGATTTTCTGGGAAAACCGGGAATTTTTCCATTTCAAAAATCAACTTTGTTTTTTGTCCTGATTAAGATGAATGTTTGGGCAATGGAACCGTTAAAGTAGGTTGAAAAATGTGGTAGGAATAGTCGCCAGAATAAAGGGTTTGAAAAAAAGAGAATTCTGGGAAATTCCTGGAATTTTTTTTTTACTTGGAAAAATCATAGTTTTAAACGAACGTCCAGGATGAGTGGAATGTGTTGAATGTGGAATGGTTTGAATCGGTTGAAAAATGTGGAAATGATGGAAGTTTGAAAAATGGCCAATTCATTTTGAATGGGAAAAATGTCCTGGAAAACCTGGAATTCTGGGAAATCTGGGATTTTTTTATTTTTTTTTCAAGGGAAAGCCCGCAATTCAAGAATAGGCTGAACAGTTTGAAGTAGGAATGGTTCGAATCGGATGAAAAATTTGGGAATTGTTAAACTTTTAAAAATGTCCCATTCATTTATATGAGAATTTCATGGAAATTTGGGAATTTTGGGAAAAGTGGCACATTTTTAGGAAATGTTAAAAGGCTTGAATCTTCTTATTGAGTGGAAATGGTTGATGTTGGAATATTTCAAATCGGTCGAGAACTGTTGTCGAAACGTTTTTTTATTGAGAATTTGTATCAAGGAATTCCAGGATTTTCTGGGAAAACCGGGAATTTTTCCATTTCAAAAATCAACTTTGTTTTTTGTCCTGATTAAGATGAATGTTTGGGCAATGGAACGGTTAAAGTAGGTTGAAAAATGTGGTAGGAATAGTCGCCAGAATAAAGGGTTTGAAAAAAAGAGAATTCTGGGAAATTCCTGGAATTTTTTTTTTACTTGGAAAAATCATAGTTTTAAACGAACGTCCAGGATGAGTGGAATGTGTTGAATGTGGAATGGTTTGAATCGGTTGAAAAATGTGGAAATGATGGAAGTTTGAAAAATGTCCAATTCATTTTGAATGGGAAAAATGTCCTGGAAAACCTGGAATTCTGGGAAATCTGGGATTTTTTATTTTTTTTTCAAGGAAAAGCCCGCAATTCAAGAAAAGGCTGAACAGTTTGAAGTAGGAATGGTTCGAATCGGATGAAAAATTTGGGAATTGTTAAACTTTTAAAAATGTCCCATTCATTTATATGGGAATTTCATGGAAATTTGGGAATTTCGGGAAAAGTGGCACATTTTTGGAAAATGTTAAAAGACTTGAATGGTCTGAATGAGTGGAAATGGTTGATGTTGGAATTTTTCAAATCGGTCGAGAACTGTTGTCGAAACGTTTTTTTATTGAGAATTTGTATCAAGGAATTCCAGGATTTTCTGGGAAAACCGGGAATTTTTCCATTTCAAAAATCAACTTTGTTTTTTGTCCTGATTAAGATGAATGTTTGGGCAATGGAACGGTTAAAGTAGGTTGAAAAATGTGGTAGGAATAGTCGCCAGAATAAAGGGTTTGAAAAAAAGAGAATTCTGGGAAATTCCTGGAATTTTTTTTTTTACTTGGAAAAATCATAGTTTTAAACGAACGTCCAGGATGAGTGGAATGTGTTGAATGTGGAATGGTTTGAATCGGTTGAAAAATGTGGAAATGATGGAAGTTTGAAAAATGGCCAATTCATTTTGAATGGGAAAAATGTCCTGGAAAACCTGGAATTCTGGGAAATCTGGGATTTTTTTTTTTTTTTTCAAGGGAAAGCCCGCAATTCAAGAATAGGCTGAACAGTTTGAAGTAGGAATGGTTCGAATCGGATGAAAAATTTGGGAATTGTTAAACTTTTAAAAATGTCCCATTCATTTATATGAGAATTTCATGGAAATTTGGGAATTTTGGGAAAAGTGGCACATTTTTAGGAAATGTTAAAAGGCTTGAATCTTCTTATTGAGTGGAAATGGTTGATGTTGGAATATTTCAAATCGGTCGAGAACTGTTGTCGAAACGTTTTTTTATTGAGAATTTGTATCAAGGAATTCCAGGATTTTCTGGGAAAACCGGGAATTTTTCCATTTCAAAAATCAACTTTGTTTTTTGTCCTGATTAAGATGAATGTTTGGGCAATGGAACGGTTAAAGTAGGTTGAAAAATGTGGTAGGAATAGTCACCAGAATAAAGGGTTTGAAAAAAAGAGAATTCTGGGAAATTCCTGGAATTTTTTTTTTACTTGGAAAAATCATAGTTTTAAACGAACGTCCAGGATGAGTGGAATGTGTTGAATGTGGAATGGTTTGAATCGGTTGAAAAATGTGGAAATGATGGAAGTTTGAAAAATGGCCAATTCATTTTGAATGGGAAAAATGTCCTGGAAAACCTGGAATTCTGGGAAATCTGGGATTTTTTTTTTTTTTTTTCAAGGGAAAGCCCGCAATTCAAGAATAGGCTGAACAGTTTGAAGTAGGAATGGTTCGAATCGGATGAAAAATTTGGGAATTGTTAAACTTTTAAAAATGTCCCATTCATTTATATGAGAATTTCATGGAAATTTGGGAATTTTGGGAAAAGTGGCACATTTTTAGGAAATGTTAAAAGGCTTGAATCTTCTTATTGAGTGGAAATGGTTGATGTTGGAATATTTCAAATCGGTCGAGAACTGTTGTCGAAACGTTTTTTTATTGAGAATTTGTATCAAGGAATTCCAGGATTTTCTGGGAAAACCGGGAATTTTTCCATTTCAAAAATCAACTTTGTTTTTTGTCCTGATTAAGATGAATGTTTGGGCAATGGAACGGTTAAAGTAGGTTGAAAAATGTGGTAGGAATAGTCGCCAGAATAAAGGGTTTGAAAAAAAGAGAATTCTGGGAAATTCCTGGAATTTTTTTTTTACTTGGAAAAATCATAGTTTTAAACGAACGTCCAGGATGAGTGGAATGTGTTGAATGTGGAATGGTTTGAATCGGTTGAAAAATGTGGAAATGATGGAAGTTTGAAAAATGGCCAATTCATTTTGAATGTGAAAACTGTACCGGAAAACCTGGAATTCTGGGAAATCTGAAAAAAAAAAAAAAAAAATCAAGGAAAATCCCGCAATTCCCGACTAGGCTGAACAGTTTGAAGTAGGAATGGTTCGAATCGGATGAAAAATGTGGGAATTGTCAAACTTTTAAAAATGTCCCATTCATTTATATGGGAATATTTGAATTTCCAGGAAAACCGGAATTTGGTTTGGAACTTGGGAAAGACTTAGTTTGAATGTCCAGGATGAGTGGAATGTGTTGAAGGTGGAATATTTTGAATAGCTTGAAAAATGTTGGAATTGTGAAAGAGTGAAAAATGGATAATTCATTTGGAATGGGGACAATGTCCCTAAAAACGGAGAATTCTTGGAAATCCGGGATTTTTTTTTTTACAGTTTTTGAAAGGGAGCGCACAATTCTTGAACAGGCTGAATATTTTGAAGTTGGAACAGTTTGAGTGGGAGTTGTGGAACTTTGAAAAATGTCCCATTCTTTTCAATGGGAATTTCATGGAAATGTGGGGATTTCCGGAAAAGAGGGACATTTTTGGAAAATGCAAACAAATTTGAATCTTCGGAATGAGTTGAAATGGTTGGTGTTGGAATTTTTCAAATCGGTTGAGAAATGTTGAAGTAGTAACATCTTTTATTGAGAAATGGTATTAAGGAATTCCTGGAATTTGAAATGGGTTGAAAAATGTGGAAGGAGTAGTCGCCAGAAAAAAGGGTCAAAAAAGGGATTCTTGGAATTCCTGGAAAAAAAATGTAACTTGAAAAAAATGATAGTTTCAATGTCCATGATGAGTAAAATATGTTGAAGGTGGAAGGGTTTGAATCGGTTGAAAAATGTGTAAATGGTGGAATTTTGAAAAATGGCCAATTCATTTTGAATGGGAAAAATGTTCCTGAAAACCTGGAATTCTGGGAATTTTGGGAATATGTCAACGGAAAGCCCGCGATTGGAATGGTTTGAATGGGATGAAAAAAGTGGAAGGTAGAGCGCGCCAAAATCTGGAGAAGAAGAAGTTGAATAAAATAAATTAATTTTGGTGTAGAAAAAGTTATTAATTGTGTGAATGCTCCAAAGCATTCACACAATTAATGTTGCTGTACGGCCCGGTAGCATATGCGTCACGGACCGGTACCGGCCCCCGGACCGGTGGTTGGGGACCATTGTCGTAAGGGACAAGCGGTAGAAAATTGATGGATGGATGGTCCACAGTAGAAAAATTACAAGTGCATTAAAAATATTTAAAAAGTACTTTTAAATTGGTTTTATATCGTCGTCATATTAGACTAAATGAGGCAATTCCTGAAGGAATTGCGTGTGAATGCTCCAATGCTGAAGTGGAAGTGAAATGCTGACAGAATGTAGTAGGAATGTAAGAATAGTTTGAATGTTGAAAGATTTGAAATTCCAGGAAAACCAGAATTTGGTTTGGAAGTTGGGAAAGTGTTAGTTAGAATGTCCAGGGTGAGTGGAATGTGTTGATGTTGGAATGCTTTCAATAGAATGAAAAATGTGGGAATTGTGCAACTTGGAAAAATGTCCCAATAATTTCAATGAGAACTTCCTGGAAATTTGGGAATTTGGGGGGAAAGCGCGATTTTTTGGAATGTCCTGAATTGGTTGGTGTTGGAATTGTTTAAACCAGTCAGGAAATGTTGAAGTAGGAACAGTTTTTTTAATTGAAAAATGGTATTACGTGATTTTGGGTAAACCGGGAAATTTTCAAGTTCTGAAACCAACTTGGTTTTTTGTCCTGACTAAGAGGAATGTTTTGACAGTGGAATGCTTGAAATGGGTTGAAAAATGTGAAAGGAGACCCCGAATCGGGACAAGCGGTAGAAATAGGATGGATGGATGGAGTCATCGCACTAAAAAAGGTTAAAAATAAGTTTAGAAAAAAAACAGGAATTCCTGGAAATGTGTTGAACGTGGAAAAAATGGTTGTTTGATTTTCCAGGATGAGTGGAATGTGTTGAAGGTGGAATGGTTTGAATCGGTTGAAAAATGTGGGAATTGTGAAACTTGGAAAAATGTCCCATTCATTTCAATGAGAACTTCCTGGAAATGTGGGGAAAAGCGGGATTTTTAAAAAAATGATTAGGAGCATGAATGTCCTGAATTGGTTGGTGTTGGAATTGTTTAAACCAGTCAGGAAATGTTGAAGTAGGAACAGGTTTTTAATTGAAAAATGGTATTATGTCATTTTGGGTAAACTGGGAATTTTTCAAGTTCTGAAACCAACTTGTGTTTTGTCCTGACTAAGAGGAATGTTTTGACAGTGGAACGCTTGAAGTGGGTTGAAAAATGTAGAAAATGGATGGATGGATGGAGTCATCGCACTAAAAAAGGTTGGAAATAAGGTTAGAAAAAAAAACAGAATTCCTGGAAATTTGTTGAACGTGGAAAAATGGTTGTTTGATTTTCCAGGATGAGTGGAATGTGTTGAAGGTGGAATGGTTTGAATCGGTTGAAAAATGAGGGAATTGTGGAAGTTAGAAAAATTGGACAATTCATTTTGAATTGGGAAAATGTCCTTAAAAACTGGGAATTCTCGGAAATCCAGGAATTTGTTAGAATTATTGAAATACAACACATAATTCCTGAACAGACTGAATATTTTGAAGTTGGAACAGTTTTAACCGGATAAAAAATGTGGGAGTTGTGGAACTTTGAAAAATGTCCCATTCTTTTCAAAGGGAATTTCAGGAAAAGCGGGAATTTTTTGGAAAATGCTAAAACATTTGAATGTTTTGAATGAGATTAAATGGTTTTGTGTTGAAGTAAATTTTTAATTTAGAAATGGTATTGGAGAATTCCTGGAATTTCGAGAAAACCGGGAATTTTTTCCAACTCAAAAAAACTACTTAGTTTTTTGTCCTGATTAAGAGGAATGATTTGTCGGTGGAGCGCTTGAAGTGGCTTGAAAAATGTGGAAAAAGAAAAAAGGGTGAAAAAAGTGTTCTAAAAAAACGGAAATTCCTGGAATTTTTTTTTAATGTCCAGATTGGTGGAATGTGTTGAAGGTGGAATGGTTTGAATCAGTTGAAAAATGTGGAAATGGTGGTGGAAGTTTGAAAAATGGTAAATTCACTTTAAATGGGAAAAATGTCCCGGAAAACATGGAATTCTGGGAAATCTGGGAATTTTTGGAACTTGTCAAGGGAAAGCCCGCGATTCCCGAATAGGCTGAACAGTTTGAAGTTGGAACGCTTTGAATGGGTTGAAAATCTGGAGAAGAAGAAGAAGAAACATACTTTGGAGCATTCACACAATTATTATTCATTTGTTATTGTTTGACTCTTTATTACCTTCAATTCATGCCTTCTTTTCTACTGGGGTGGAGAAAATAACAACAATCTCTGAAAGCTTCTTAGCTCAAGATCCAAATATTGTTCCTTCCCACTAGCCATAGTATAACTTAGAGCACGGGTGTCATTTTATTTGGCCCTCGAAAGCCTGGACATATGTATCAATAAAGTGCTGTAACTTTTGTTACTAAATGTATTCTTTTTTTCTACTTTGGGAGAAAAAAAAAAACATACTCCATGTAATCGCAAATTATGTTAACTTAAATATTGTCTAATTATGCAAAAATACATCATCAAACATTCAAACCATTTTTTTAAATAGAAATAAATACTAACAATAATGATTTCAAAGCAAGTTATCCATCAAATTGTGCAATGTAAAAGTAGCAATTTATTGTGGATTTTTACACCCATCCATCCATCCATTTTCTACCGCTTATTCCCTTCGGGGTCGCGGAGGGCACTGGAGCCTATCTCAGCTACAACCGGGCGGAAGGCGGGGTACACCCTGGACAAGTCGCCACCTCATCGCAGGGCCCTCTAAATTCCAATGATTAGATTTAAGACTTGAAGTGTATGAGCATGAAGTGATGAAGCCTACTTGGATGAGTCTTCTAAGACAAAGTGAACAGTCCAGTTGTGATGGATTGAATGCCCTGAGAATAAAATGATATGTGCTTACTTGGACTATGATGAAGCTGTGAGGACTCAGGTGCTTTACACCATTTTTCTCTAAGTGAAAACAACAGTACTTTTATTTTACTGTAATAAACTGTGGTGCCATTTACAGTAATATACCGAAAAATCTATGGTTGTTGATTTGCGGTAAAAAGCAAAACAAACAAACTGGCAGCTCAGGGGCCAAAATTTGACTGTGAAATTGCAGTGTTATGTAATTACAGTAAAAAAAATGAATGTAAATTTTACAGTACAATTCTGGCAACTGAGCTGCCTTTTCTTTACCATAAAAACAGCGGTACTGTTTTTCCATTTACAGTAATATACACTACATTTTGATGTGAAATTTACCATGTTTAAAAAAAAAAAAAAAAAAAATCTACTAATAAAATGCATTAAAAAATGGTGTAATAATAGTATTCACTGTTAGAAAAACGTAACTGCGATGTGGCCCTTGGTGAAAACGACTTTGACACCTATGACTTAGTGTACATGAAGAAGTACAAACACGCAATAAACGTGCATAGAAAAACATGTCGGCTTGATAAAAATAAGTACGTTTTTCTGTCATGCCACCAAAATAGTAGTCAATCATTTTTTATTGTTTTTATTAGGGCCCGCATGGCCCATTGCATAAGGACTCCCTGTGGGAGTCCTTATGCAATGGGACATAAGGACCTATTGAATTTCTAAGGTTTTATTATTATTATACCGGCCGCCTCTTTGAGCTGCAATTTGACCCACTTAACATGCTTCAAAACTCACCATATTTGACCCACACGTCAGGACCTGCGAAAATTGCCTTTTAAAAAAAATAAAAATAAAATAAAATAAAAATTGCGCTCTAGCGCCCCCTAGGAAAAAAACAAACTAGACTGCCTGTAACTCCCACTAGGAAGGTCGGAGAGACATGAAACAAAAACCTCTATGTAGGTCTGACTTACACCTACCTTTCATAATTGTACATTCTCGGGCTAAAATCAACAGGAAGTTGGCAATTCCCCCTTCAAGACAAAAAAGTACTAAAAACAGACACTTTTGCCTCTTTCAGCTGTAATTTGACCCCCTTAACATGCTTCAAAACTCACCAAACTGAACGCACACATCAGGACTAGCAAAAATTGTGATCTAATAAAAAAACCTAACCCCAAATTTAAAAATTGCGCTCTAGCGCAATTTTTTAATAAAACGGAGAAAAAACTGCTCCTCGGAAGAAAAAAATTACACAACTGCCTGTAACTCCCACTGGGAAGGTCGGAGAGACATGGAACAAAATCCTCTCCGTAGGTCTCACTGAGACCTACATTTCATAAATTGACAACCCCCAGCAAAAATCTACAGGAAGTTTGCTATTCCCCCTTCAACACAACATTTTTGTAAAAACCGGTCACCTTTCTTCAAATATTATCTCCTCTGAGCGCGTTTGTTGTTTCGGCTTCAAACTAACACAGGAGAGAGATTGAACCCTTCTGATTAAAAGTTGGCGAAAGAGTTTTGATAACTTCTCCGGTTTTGATTTTATGACCCTTCAAAGAACCGCTGCGCTGATGCTGCTGCGCTGCTGTTTTTTTAAGCAGGATGCACCAGCGTGCCCACACAATGCAGACTAGGTAGGTACACTAGACAAAAGTATTGGGACACTTATGACTATCACTGGACAAAAGTATTGGGACACTTAAGCCGAAAACTGGACAAAAGTATTGGGACACTTGGGACTACAACTTGACAAAAGTATTGGGACACTTACGACTAAAAGTAGACAACAGTATTGGGAAACTTAGGACTACCACTGGACAAAAGTATTGGGACACTTGGGACTAAAACTTGACAAAAGTATTGGGACACTTAGGACTAGCACCTGCCAAATACGCGGGCCCGACCAATGCTGCTTGCAGCTTTAATTATATATGTGATTATACTCTTTTCTCCACCACATTTACATTCTTTTTTATTTTATTGATATACTTTTGAACTGATTATTGTATAATTTAGTGATTAGAATGTATTTATGTAATCATTACAGTAATTAGGTTAAAACACATAAATAATTGTAATATTTTATTTTACAATTGAATTTTTGTCTAATTTTTTTGTATATAAAGAAATATATTTGATACTATTTTCTTTATGCATGTGTGCTTGTTACATGTTTTGACGTCAAACCTTTGGAAAGAAATGTGTTCCGTCATTTTTCTCCCTGCAGGATTTTGTCACCAGAGCCAAGCTGGGAGTTCAACACATGGTGCAGAAAGTGGGATTCTTCGGCATCTTGGCTTGTGCTTCGGTAAAATGATTCTTTGACTTTGTTTCCACCAACAACGGTCATTTTTCAAAGTGTGTCTTGGCGTGTGGGCGTTTAGATCCCCAATCCTCTTTTCGATTTGGCGGGAATCACCTGTGGACACTTCCTGGTTCCCTTCTGGACCTTCTTTGGGGCCACGCTCATCGGGAAAGCCATCGTCAAGATGCACATACAGGTGGGTGTGTCCACTAAGCACGTGATCAGAGCAATACATACACAGATAATATACTGCACCATACACAAAGGAAATGTCCTCCTTTTGGATTTGGACTTTTTTAGTGTGCCCTAAAAAATACTATTACAGCAGAAAACATCAAAAAAGTGGGATAAAAGATCATACAGGTTAAACGTAACGAGAACAAGTTGCAATGTTGACTATCTATTACTTCACATCAAATATTACACTTATATTATTAAATATTACAAAATTGTTTGGGGAAAAATGTTGCATATTTTGTCATTAAAAAGTGTTCTTTAACAAAAAGGGCATAAAACATTAAAAAAAATATTTTAAAGTTTATATTGAGGGATAAACCTGAATTTGATCTAGAGGTTTAAGCACTATATAATAATAATTTAAAAAAATATATTATATGACTCATTTTAAATATTTTTGGGACTGAGACCCTTCCCAATTTAGGGGTCATTTTTAACGACCCGCGGCACATTCTAAAAATATTATTACAGAAGAAAACATCAAAAAAGGGGAATAAAAGATCATACAGGTTAAATATAACGAGAACAAGTTGCAATGTTGACTATTACTTCACATCAAATATTACACTTTGAAAATAGTTTGGGGGAAAATGTTGCATATTTCGTCATTAAAACGTGTTCTTTGACAAAAAGGGTTTAAAACATTAAAAAAAAACATTTTAAAGTTTATATTGAGGGATAAACCTGAATTTCATCTAGAGGTTTAAGAACTATATAATAATAATAATAATAATGATAATACAAAAATATCATATGACTCATTTGAAATATTTTTTGGACTGAGACCTTTCCCAAATTTAGGGGTCATTTTTAAAGACATTCAAAAATATTATTACAGAAGAAAACATCAAAAAAAGCGGGATAAAAGATCATACAGGTTAAACGTAACGAGAACAAGTTGCAATGTTGACTATCTATTACTTCACATCAAATATTACACTTATATTATTAAATATTACAAAATTGTTTGGGGAAAAATGTTGCATATTTTGTCATTAAAAAGTGTTCTTTAACAAAAAGGGCATAAAACATAAAAAAAATATTTTAAAGTTTATATTGAGGGATAAACCTGAATTTGATCTAGAGGTTTAAGCACTATATAATAATAATTAAAAAAAATATATTATATGACTCATTTTAAATATTTTTGGGACTGAGACCCTTCCCAATTTAGGGGTCATTTTTAACGACCCGCGGCACATTCTAAAAATATTATTACAGAAGAAAACATCAAAAAAGGGGAATAAAAGATCATACAGGTTAAATATAACGAGAACAAGTTGCAATGTTGACTATTACTTCACATCAAATATTACACTTTGAAAATAGTTTTGTTGCATATTTCGTCATTAAAACGTGTTCTTTAACAAAAAGGGTTTAAAACATAAAAAAAACATTTTAAAGTTTATATTGAGGGATAAACCTGAATTTCATCTAGAGGTTTAAGAACTATATAATAATAATAATAATGATAATACAAAAATATTATATGACTCATTTGAAATATTTTTTGGACTGAGACCCTTCCCAAATTTAGGAGTCATTTTTAAAGACATTCAAAAATATTATTACAGAAGAAAACATCAAAAAAGTGGAATAAAAGATCAGGCAGGTTAAATGTAACGAGAACAAGTTGCAATGTTGACTATCTATTACTTCACATCAAATATTACACTTATATTATTAAATATTACAAAATTGTTTGGGGAAAAATGTTGCATATTTCGTCATTAAAAAGTGTTCTTTAACAAAAAGGGCATAAAACATAAAAAAAATATTTTAAAGTTTATATTGAGGGATAAACCTGTATTTGATCTAGAGGTTTAAGCACTATATAATAATAATTTAAAAAAATATATTATATGACTCATTTTAAATATTTTTGGGACTGAGACCCTTCCCAATTTAGGGGTCATTTTTAACGACCCACGGCACATTCTAAAAATATTATTACAGAAGAAAACATCAAAAAAGGGGAATAAAAGATCATACAGGTTAAATATAACGAGAACAAGTTGCAATGTTGACTATTGCTTCACATCAAATATTACACTTTGAAAATAGTTTGGGGGAAAATGTTGCATATTTCGTCATTAAAACGTGTTCTTTAACAAAAAGGGCTTAAAACATAAAAAAAAACATTTTAAAGTTTATATTGAGGGATAAACCTGAATTTCATCTAGAGGTTTAAGCACTATATAATAATAATAATACAAAAATATTATATGACTCATTTGAAATATTTTTTGGACTGAGACCCTTCCCAAATTTAGGGGTCATTTTTAAAGACATTCAAAAATATTATTACAGAAGAAAACATCAAAAAAGTGCAATAGAAGATCAGGCAGGTTAAATGTAACGAGAACAAGTTGCAATGTTGACTATCTATTACTTCACATCAAATATTACACTTATATTATTAAATATTACAAAATTGTTTGAGGAAAAATGTTGCATATTTCGTCATTAAAAAGTGTTCTTTAACAAAAAGGGCATAAAACATTAAAAAAATATTTTAAAGTTTATATTGAGGGATAAACCTGAATTTGATCTAGAGGTTTAAGCACTATATAATAATAATTTAAAAAAATATATTATATGACTCATTTTAAATATTTTTGGGACTGAGACCCTTCCCAATTTAGGGGTCATTTTTAACGACCCGCGGCACATTCTAATAATATTATTACAGAAGAAAACATCAAAAAAAGGGGAATAAAAGATCATACGGGTTAAATATAACGAGAACAAGTTGCAATGTTGACTATTACTTCACATCAAATATTACACTTTGAAAATAGTTTGGGGGAAATTGTTGCATATTTCGTCATTAAAACGTGTTCTTTAACAAAAAGGGCTTAAAACATTAAAAAAAACATTTTAAAGTTAATATTGAGGGATAAACCTGAATTTCATCTAGAGGTTTAAGCACTATATAATAATAATAATAATGATACAAAAATATTATATGACTCATTTGAAATATTTTTTGGACTGAGACCCTTCCCAAATTTAGGGGTCATTTTTAAAGACATTCAAAAATATTATTACAGAAGAAAACATCAAAAAAGTGGAATAAAAGATCAGGCAGGTTAAATATAACGAGAACAAGTTGCAATGTTGACTATCTATTACTTCACATCAAATATTACACTTATATTATTAAATATTACAAAATTGTTTGGGGAAAAATGTTGCATATTTTGTCATTAAAAGTGTTCTTTAACAAAAAGGGCATAAAACATAAAAAAAATATTTTAAAGTTTATATTGAGGGATAAACCTGTATTTGATCTAGAGGTTTAAGCACTATATAATAATAATTTAAAAAAATATATATTATATGACTCATTTTAAATATTTTTGGGACTGAGATCCTTCCCAATTTAGGGGTCATTTTTAACGACCCGCGGCACATTCTAAAAATATTATTACAGAAGAAAACATAAAAAAAGGGGAATAAAAGATCATACAGGTTAAATATAACAAGAACAAGTTGCAATGTTGACTATTACTTCACATCAAATATTACACTTTGAAAATAGTTTGGGGGAAAATGTTGCATATTTCGTCATTAAAACGTGTTCTTTAACAAAAAGGGTTTAAAACATAAAAAAAACATTTTAAAGTTTATATTGAGGGATAAACCTGAATTTCATCTAGAGGTTTAAGCACTATATAATAATGATAATACAAAAATATTATATGACTCATTTGAAATATTTTTTGGACTGAGACCCTTCCCAAATTTAGGGGTCATTTTTAAAGACATTCAAAAATATTATTACAGAAGAAAACATCAAAAAAGTGGAATAAAAGATCAGGCAGGTTAAATGTAACGAGAACAAGTTGCAATGTTGACTATCTATTACTTCACATCAAATATTACACTTATATTATTAAATATTACAAAATTGTTTGGGGAAAAATGTTGCATATTTTGTCATTAAAAAGTGTTCTTTAACAAAAAGGGCATACAACATAAAAAAAATATTTTAAAGTTTATATTGAGGGATAAACCTGAATTTGATCTAGAGGTTTAAGCACTATATAATAATAATTTAAAAAAATATATTATATGACTCATTTTAAATATTTTTGGGACTGAGACCCTTCCCAATTTAGGGGTAATTTTTAACGACCCGCGGCACATTCTAAAAATATTATTACAGAAGAAAACATCAAAAAAGGGGAATAAAAGATCATACAGGTTAAATATAACGAGAACAAGTTGCAATGTTGACTATTGCTTCACATCAAATATTACACTTTGAAAATAGTTTGGGGGAAAATGTTGCATATTTCGTCATTAAAACGTGTTCTTTAACAAAAAGGGCTTAAAACATAAAAAAAACATTTTAAAGTTTATATTGAGGGATAAACCTGAATTTCATCGAGAGGTTTAAGAACTATATAATAATGATAATAATGATGATACAAAAATATTATATGACTCATTTGAAATATTTTTTGAACTGAGACCCTTCCCAATTTAGGGGTCATTTTTAACGACCCGCAGCACATTCTAAAAATATTATTACAGAAGAAAACATCAAAAAAGGGGAATAAAAGATCATATAGGTTAAACGTAACGAGAACAAGTTGCAATGTTGACTATCTATTACTTCACATCAAATATTACACTTATATTATTAAATATTACAAAATTGTTTGGGGAAAAATGTTGCATATTTCGTCATTAAAAAGTGTTCTTTAACAAAAAGGGCATAAAACATAAAAAAAATATTTTAAAGTTTATATTGAGGGATAAACCTGAATTTGATCTAGAGGTTTAAGCACTATATAATAATAATTAAAAAATATATATTATATGACTCATTTTAAATATTTTTGGGACTGAAACCCTTCCCAATTTAGGGGTCATTTTTAACGACCCGCGGCACATTCTAATAATATTATTACAGAAGAAAACATCAAAAAAGGGGAATAAAAGATCATACAGGTTAAATATAACGAGAACAAGTTGCAATGTTGACTATTACTTCACATCAAATATTACACTTTGAAAATATTTTGGGGGGAAATGTTGCATACTTCGTCATTAAAACGTGTTCTTTAATAAAAAGGGTTTAAAACATAAAAAAAAACATTTTAAAGTTTATATTGAGGGATAAACCTGAATTTCATCTAGAGGTTTAAGCACTATATAATAATAATAATAATGATAATACAAAAATATTATATGACTCATTTGAAATATTTTTTGGACTGAGACCCTTCCCAAATTTAGGGGTCATTTTTAAAGACATTCAAAAATATTATTACAGAAGAAAACATCAAAAAAAGTGGGATAAAAGATGATACAGGTTAAATGTAACGAGAACAAGTTGCAATGTTGACTATCTATTACTTCACATCAAATATTACACTTATATTATTAAATATTACAAAATTGTTTGGGGAAAAATGTTGCATATTTTGTCACTAAAAAGTGTTATTTAACAAAAAGGGCATAAAACATTAAAAAAATATTTTAAAGTTTATATTGAGGGATAAACCTGAATTTGATCTAGAGGTTTAAGCACTATATAATAATAATTAAAAAATATATATTATATGACTCATTTTAAATATTTTTGGGACTGAGACCCTTCCCAATTTAGGGGTCATTTTTAACGACCCGCGGCACATTCTAAAAATATTATTACAGAAGAAAACATAAAAAAAGGGGAATAAAAGATCATACAGGTTAAATATAACGAGAACAAGTTGCAATGTTGACTATTACTTCACATCAAATATTACACTTTGAAAATAGTTTGGGGGAAAATGTTGCATATTTCGTCATTAAAACGTGTTCTTTAACAAAAAGGGCTTAAAACATAAAAAAAACATTTTAAAGTTTATATTGAGGGATAAACCTGAATTTGATCTAGAGGTTTAAGCACTATATAATAATAATTTAAAAAATATATATTATATGACTCATTTTAAATATTTTTGGGACTGAGACCCTTCCCAATTTAGGGGTCATTTTTAACGATCCGCGGCACATTCTAATAATATTATTACAGAACAAAACATCAAAAAAGGGGAATAAAAGATCATACAGGTTAAATATAACGAGAACAAGTTGCAATGTTGACTATTACTTCACATCAAATATTACACTTTGAAAATAGTTTGGGGGAAAATGTTGCATATTTCGTCATTAAAACGTGTTCTTTAACAAAAAGGGCTTAAAACATAAAAAAAAACATTTTAAAGTTTATATTGAGGGATAAACCTGAATTTCATCTAGAGGTTTAAGCACTATATAATAATAATAATAAAAAAATATTATATGACTCATTTGAAATATTTTTTGGACTGAGACCCTTCCCAAATTTAGGGGTCATTTTTAAAAGGCATTCAAAAATATTATTACAGAAGAAAACATCAAAAAAGTGGAATAAAAGATCAGGCAGGTTAAATGTAACGAGAACAAGTTGCAATGTTGACTATCTATTACTTCACATCAAATATTACACTTATATTATTAAATATTACAAAATTGTTTGAGGAAAAATGTTGCA
This sequence comes from Nerophis lumbriciformis, assembly GCF_033978685.3. Taxonomy (NCBI): domain Eukaryota; kingdom Metazoa; phylum Chordata; class Actinopteri; order Syngnathiformes; family Syngnathidae; genus Nerophis; species Nerophis lumbriciformis. The sequence continues at coordinate 30,868,395 of NC_084577.2, read as the reverse complement.
TATTTCGTCATTAAAAAGTGTTCTTTAACAAAAAGGGCGTAAAACATAAAAAAAATATTTTAAAGTTTATATTGAGGGATAAACCTGAATTTGATCTAGAGGTTTAAGCACTATATAATAATAATTAAAATATATATATTATATGACTCATTTTAAATATTTTTGGGACTGAGACCCTTCCCAATTTAGGGGTCATTTTTAACGACCCGCGGCACATTCTAAAAATATTATTACAGAAGAAAACATCAAAAAAGGGGAATAAAAGATCATACAGGTTAAATATAACGAGAACAAGTTGCAATGTTGACTATTACTTCACATCAAATATTACACTTTGAAAATAGTTTGGGGGAAAATGTTGCATATTTTGTCATTAAAACGTGTTCTTTAACAAAAAGGGTTTAAAACATAAAAAAAAACATTTTAAAGTTTATATTGAGGGATAAACCTGAATTTCATCTAGAGGTTTAAGAACTATATAATAATAATAATAATAATAATACAAAAATATTATATGACTCATTTGAAATATTTTTTGGACTGAGACCCTTCCCAAATTTAGGGGTCATTTTTAAAGACATTCAAAAATATTATTACAGAAGAAAACATCAAAAAAAGTGGAATAAAAGATCAGGCAGGTTAAATGTAACGAGAACAAGTTGCAATGTTGACTCTAACTGTGGTTCGCCAAAGAATCAATTGATTAAAGTACAGTGTTTTATTGTCCTATTTTCAAACACAGTGTTACTGTTCAAGCGGTGTGTAATGTTACAATAGCCAAAAACATATTAAATACACTTGTTAAATAAAATCGCTGCCTTGTATTTAATTTCTACTTAGCCCTACTGTGCTACTGTATTTCAATGTTGGCCATTATGGTGAAACTGAGCTGGTGGTACTCATAAAAAAAATAGTTTGAGAACCACTGATCTAATAACAAAAATGCCATGCAGGCTGTTTTTTTTTACTTTAGAACTGTCATTGCTCAAAAAATAATAATGAATCAAAATCAATGTTGTGAATTATTGACATATTCTAGGCTCCAATTACGTCACATCAAATATTACACTTTGAAAATTGTTTGGGGGGAAATGTTGCATATTTTGTCATAAAAAGGGGTGTTCTTTAACAAAAAGGGCCTAAAACAATAAAAACAATTTTTTTAAATTTATATTGAGGGATAAACCTGAATTAAATCTAGAGATTTAAGCACTGAATAATAATAATAATTTAAAAAAATAATATATAACTTGTATGAAACATTTTTTGGACTGAGACCCTTCCCAACTTGAGGGAAGGGAAACAAATATCTCTACATTGTGTTGGCTTTGGGGAAACAATATCCAAATGGTTCCCACATGCTGTCATATTTCAGTTTGGACCCCCTTGGATGAAAGGTTCAAGCCCCACTAAGTGACTAACATAAACCTTGTCTGAGTTTGCCAGTGAGTCAGTGGCTCAGATCACTACCTCGCCATCCTGGCTGGGAGCAGCAGTCACACAAAGAAGGTGGTGAGCACTTGTCTGCCTCACTGCAGGGGGTCCATGTGTCATCTCATGAGCCAGCACATCCATCATCTTCATCTTTACTATGTGCATGTTAAATACTGTACTCTATGTCATCCAACACATATAATATGTCATCCAACACATATAATATGTCATCCAACACATATAATATGTCATCCAACACATATAATATGTCATCCAACACATATAATATGTCAACCAACACATATAATATGACATCCAACACATACAATATGTCAACCAACACATATAATATGACATCCAACACATATAATATGTCATCCAACACATATAATATGTCAACCAACACATATAATATGACATCCAACACATACAATATGTCAACCAACACATATAATATGTCATCCAACACATACAATATGTCAACCAACACATATAATATGACATCCAACACATATAATATGTCATCCAACACAACAAATGAATATAAAATGTCATCCAACACAACAAATGAATATAATATGTCATCCAACACAACAAATTAATATAATATGTCATCCAACACAACAAATGAATATAATATGTCATCCAACACAACAAATGAATATATGTCATCCAACACAACAAATGAATATAAAATGTCATCCAACACAACAATTGAATATAAAATGTCATCCAACACAACAAATGAATATAAAATGTCATCCAACACAACAAATGAATATAATATGTCATCCAACACAACAAATGAATATATGTCATCCAACACAAAAAATAAATATAATGTCATCCAACACAACAAATGAATATAATATGTCATCCAACACAACAAATGAATATAATATGTCATCCAACACAACAAATGAATATAAAATGTCATCCAACACAACAAATGAATATAAAATGTCATCCAACACAACAAATGAATATAAAATGTCATCCAACACAACAAATGAATATAATATGTCATCCAACACAACAAATGAATATAAAATGTCATCCAACACAACAAATGAATATAATATGTCATCCAACACAACAAATGAATATAAAATGTCATCCAACACAACAAATGAATATAATATGTCATCCAACACAACAAATGAATATAATATGTCATCCAACACAACAAATGAATATAATATGTCATCCAACACAACAAATGAATATAAAATGTCATCCAACACAACAAATGAATATAAAATGTCATCCAACACAACAAATGAATATAAAATGTCATCCAACACAACAAATGAATATAATATGTCATCCAACACAACAAATGAATATAAAATGTCATCCAACACAACAAATGAATATAATATGTCATCCAACACAACAAATGAATATAAAATGTCATCCAACACAACAAATGAATATAAAATGTCATCCAACACAACAAATGAATATAATATGTCATCCAACACAACAAATGAATATAAAATGTCATCCAACACAACAAATGAATATAATATGTCATCCAACACAACAAATGAATATAAAATGTCATCCAACACAACAAATGAATATAATATGTCATCCAACACAACAAATGAATATATGTCATCCAACACAACAAATGAATATATGTCATCCAACACAAAAAATAAATATAATGTCATCCAACACAACAAATGAATATAATATGTCATCCAACACAACAAATGAATATAAAATGTCATCCAACACAACAAATGAATATAAAATGTCATCCAACACAACAAATGAATATAAAATGTCATCCAACACAACAAATGAATATAAAATGTCATCCAACACAACAAATGAATATAAAATGTCATCCAACACAACAAATGAATATAAAATGTCATCCAACACAACAAATGAATATAATATGTCATCCAACACAACAAATGAATATAAAATGTCATCCAACACAACAAATGAATATAATATGTCATCCAACACAACAAATGAATATAATATGTCATCCAACACAACAAATGAATATAAAATGTCATCCAACACAACAAATGAATATAAAATGTCATCCAACACAATAAAATGTCATCCAACACAATAAAATGTCATCCAGGGATGTCCAAAGTGTTTCCATTACAAAATGAAAACATGCTGCGGTCTTGTTGATATTTTTCATTTTCAAAACCAAAATCCGGTATAAATGTTGTTTTTTTAACTTTTTGGGCTCACCTCAACTTTGTTGCCAGGGACTCACATAAAAATGTTAAAAGTTCATAGATAATTTTTTTGGTCAAATCTCTGGATCGATCTTAGATCAGTCAGTCGATATTAAGTTGTTGTTGTTTTTTTGTTAAATGTCAAAGCCTTGTTTTTTATTGCCAACACACAAAATATGCAACATTGCCCCCAAACACGTTTAAAGTGGAATGATTGAATAATTCATAACAATATTAATTTTGATTCATTCATTTTTTTTGAGCAGTTTGGAAAAAAAAAAAAAAAACTCAACTAAAATTCTCAGGGATCCAAAAGTGCCCCACTTATAAATGTGTTGTACTACATGTCATACAAAGTAGATACTACATTATATTACATTGTGTTGTACTACATGTCATACAAAGTAGATAATACATACTACATTATATTACATTGTGTTGTACTACATGTCATAGCCAGACAGGCTAACCTCATCCAACTTCCGAGGACAAAGCTCCAAACAATGGGAGACCAGGCTTTCTGCTCCGCCGCTCCCAGTATGTGGAAGGCTCTCCCTGACCACCTGAGGGCACCACAGACTGTGGATGCTTTTAAAAAAGGCTTAAAACCCTTCTTTTTAAAAACGCCTTTTTTAGATATATGTGTGCTTGTTCTGGCTATTAGGCTGCTGTAGTTTTTATTTGTATTTATTTATTTATTTATTCATTTTTTTAATGCACTGTAGCACTTTGAGGTTGTTTGCTCAATGTAAAGTGCTTTTACAAATAAAATGTATTATTATTATTATACAAAGTAGATAATACATTATATTACATTGTGTTGTGTTACATGTCATACAAAGTAGATAAAAACAATTTCTCTCATCTTCCTGCAGAAGCTGTTTGTGATCATCACCTTCAGCAAGCACATTGTGGAGCAAATGGTGTCCCTGATTGGGTAGGTGTCACTCTGATTGACAGATCAATTATTATTGTTACGACCACATCATCCTTCATGTGCCGGTTCACACTTGCTCATGTGATCACAAAGTTTCCTCGGCAACGTGAGAAACTTGATTGCACACTTAAATAACTGAAGAAATGTTTCCTTTTTATGTTTCAACTCAGGAGGGAAACTTTTACTCAACTTTATTTTGGGTTCTGTCTAATTCTGTCTTTGCTAATAATCATTCATTGAAACATTAGTCAGTGTGCCATAAACACTTTCAAGTAAGAATACATTAAAATATACATTTAACACCACTATACAAACATTTTCACTATTACTAACCTTCCAGTTCATGACACATGACACTAATATTATTTATTATTACTTCACTACCTTTTCTTACAAATTACTTGCACACTTTTCATTCTAACAGATTCTAAAGTGTAAGACGTATTATTCAGTTTACAGTACTGTACAAAGTTTACACTACAAATATGTGTCCTCTTAGGGAATGAATAATACTATTTTTTGCCGACTAACGTGTGTGTGTGTGTGTGTGTGTGGGTGTGTGTGTGTGTGTGTGCGCGCGTGGAGAACAGAAGTGATCCTCCTTAAAAACCAAATATATTCACTCCCACTTTACAATAATTAATTTGAGTCAAATTGCATGAATATTTAGACCTTATAATGTATATTTACATAATATTATAACCAGGACCTTCTCTAAATGGACAGTATTGATCAATAATATACTTGTATGTCGATGCGTTTGAATCTAAATGCTAAAAAACTATTATTATTTATGTTACCCATGCGTTTTTTATTATTTTACATTATACAATGTTTATTATGAATTAAATTATAGTTATTTGCTTACATTCCTGAACAGAAAAATATGTTTTCCTAGTTGGCCATAACAACAAAATATATATTTGTGTTTATTATGAGGGGGGGAAACTGGTTTAGCATTTTAGTTATTTCTGTTTATTTGCCAAAAAAAAAAATAAGTATTTAATTAATTTATAATTTTTAGCTTTGAATGCTTTCTGAAATATTTTTAAATTGCATGAACTTTTATAACCTCTAATGTATATTTACATAATATTATAACCAGGACCTTCTCTAATTGGACAGTATTGATCAATAATATACTTGTATGTCTATGAGTTTAAATCTAAATGCTAAAAAATTATTATTATTGTTACCCACGCATTTTTTTTAAATTATTTTACATTATATAATGTTTATAGTTATTTGCTTACATTCCTGAACAGAAAAATATGTTTCTTAGTTGGCCATAACAACAAAATATATATTTGTGTTTATTATGAGGGGGGAAACTGGTTTAGCATTTTAGTTATTTCTGTTTATAAATAAAATAACATTCTTAGCTTTGAATGATTTCTGAAATATTTTCAAAATGCATGAATTTTTAGACCATCTAATGCATATTTACATAATATTATAACCAGGACCTTCTCTAATCGGACAGTATTGATCAATAATATACTTGTATGTCTATGAGTTTAAATCTAAATGCTAAAAAATGATTATTATTATTGTTACCCACGCATTTTTTAAATTATTTTACATTATATAATGTTTATAGTTATTTGCTTACATTCCAGAACAGAAAAATATGTTTCCTAGTTGGCCATAACAACAAAATATATATTTGTGTTTATTATGAGGGGGGAAACTGCTTTAGCATTTTAGTTATTTCTGTTTATTTGCCAAATAAATAAAATAACATTCTTAGCTTTGAATGATTTCTGAAATATTTTCAAAATGCATGAATTTTTAGACCCTCTAATGTATATTTACATAATATTATAACCAGGACCTTCTCTAATTGGACAGTATTGATCAATAATATTCTTGTATGTCGAGGCGTTTAAATCTAAATGCTAAAAAATAATTACTATTGTTATCCACGCATTTTTTAAATTATTTTACATTATATAATGTTTATAGTTATTTGCTTACATTCCAGAACAGAAAAATGTGTTTTCCTAGTTGGCCATAACAACAAAATATATATTTGTCTTTATTATGAGGGGGGAAACTGCTTTAGCATTTTAGTTATTTCTGTTTATAAATAAAATAACATTCTTAGCTTTGAATGATTTCTGAAATATTTTCAGAATGCATGAATTTTTAGAGCCTCTAATGTATATTTACATAATATTATAACCAGGACCTTCTCTAAATGGACAGTATTGATCAATAATATACTTGTATGTCTATGAGTTTAAATCTAAATGCTAAAAAAGTGTTATTATTGTTACCCAGAGGGAGGAAACTGGTTTAGCATTTTAGTTATTTCTGTTTATTTGCCAAATAAATAAAATAACATTCTTAGCTTTGAATGATTTCTTAATTGACATAAACAGTATATATTTATATTTTTAAATAAAACTACTACTTTGTTGCTGAACATGTTTCAAGTCTCAAATTGAGTTTGAATCAAATCTGTCAAGAAAGTAGTTGCATATTAGTTTTTTGTGCTGTGATGCACAACAATTTAAACGTTCAATACAAAGTGAACTTGTATTATTGAAATGACTTCTCCAGGACCGGTCGTATTTTTATTCCAGTGAAGGGACATAAAAGCCGTGAGCGTCCGATGAGTCGCGGTCAAGCGCGCTCGCTCTCTTGGTCTTCAACAAAAAGAAGGAGTCAGCGTCTAAATGGCCAGTCATGACTTCCACCTCATTTTCTCTTTCAGTACTTCAAAAACAGAACACTTGTGATATTTCAATCCAACTTTATTGAAAACAGGACACAACAATCATGAACAAAAAACATCAGTAAAATCAAATCTAGGGCTGCAGCTAACGATTATTTTTCTATCGATTAATCTATAGATTTTTTTTTTCCGATTAATCGGTTAATCTATAGATTATTTTTTTCGATTAATCTATAGATTATTTTTCCTTTTACCGATTTTTTTTTTTTATTTAAAATGAAGAGGAAAAAATAAACGTAGGCCAGTTTTTTCAAAAGGCATGGCTTTTATTTACAAAAAAAAAAAGTATGGCCACTCAGTCAACATTGACAACAACATGACAAAATATTCTGTAACAATGTAAACATTTAAAACTTTTAACATTTAACAAAATTAAAAGTAGCTTATTTGCTTTTTAATGTGCAAATATAAAAGTAAACATCCAGTGCAAATCTTAATATTCTGGAATAGTATAAGCATTTCAAAAGTAAAAGTATTGCTTATTTTGCTTTAAAATGTGCAAAAATAAAGATAAACATCCAATACAAAAAAGTGCAAAACGGAAATATTCTGTAACAAGTGTAAACATTTCAACAAAAGTAAAAGTATTGCTTATTTGCTAAAATGTGCAAAAATAAAGCTAAACATCCAATACAAAAAAGTGTACAGTGTAAACATTTCAACAAAAGTAAAAGTATTGCTTATTTTGCTTAATAACACAACAATGATAGTATGATTAAAGTGAAAGTTAATTGTTGGTTTGTACATAGTATATGTAACTGTTAATGTTGTAAAAGGTATTTGCACAACTAATTAACGTTAGCGTTTGTGACACGTCTTGTGCCGTGGGGTTCTTTCAGGACCGACAGACTGAACGCCAGACGGCTTTGCCAGGTTTACAATCTTTTAATTTTACACAAAGTCTTTTCTCTTCCAACTGCGCGGATCGCGCACCTGGGCACGATTGCGGCGTCGCTCCCGACGCGCCCCGCCTCGCCGCTCGCTCGCCGCCGCCGCCTCTCCACAGCGTTAAAGAGGAGCGCGTCTTTGTAAACACTGAACAGGCACGCCAAACGCGCCTCTCAGAGCGAAACGGTGCTTTAGTTTATGAATTTACAACGCAGATACAAATGACACATTCATGTTTTTGTGTAATAATGACAACGTATACGCACGCGGACGATTGACTTGTTGATGGTGATGGCAAGAACGCTGTCGGGGGTTTTCTTTTCAAATGTTCGTTCATAGCCGTTGTGCTGCTATGATAGGCCATTTCCGCTCGACACAGTGTGCATACAACAACATTATTAGGCCGTTTATTGAAATACTCCCACACTTTTGATGACTTTTGGCGTGCTTTTTTCCCCTCGCTCGCATCGTCTGCTTTGCGCTCCGCCATGACAGTAAAGTAGAGTGACGTAAATATGCGATGCGCCGACGCACAAAAATGGCGTCGACGTATTTACGTAACCGATGACGTCGACCACGTCGACGCGTCGTTTCAGCCTTAATCAAATCGGATACAAAGTGTCTTCTTTTTTATTTTCATTTTTATTTTTAAAAGTGTCTTCTAAAACCATGTGAAGTCAAATGAGAAGAAGATAATGAAAATGAAGAAGAGTAGAAAGAATACACCTTTCCTAAAAAGGCAGCCAGTGATTGGCGCCCAGATGGTGGTAAGGGTGATGACGTCATGGCGACTCACTTCCCGCTCGGAGGGGCTGACACAATTGCCCGTGGAGATGTGAGGAGCATAAAAGGAGGGCTGAGGTCCCAGAGCTTCAGTCCTCTCTGCTCCTCACAGGCAGGATGTTTGCTCCCAGGTAAGTTCTGAGCGTCTTCTTGTCCCCGCCAGGTCCATACCCCGAGTGGGAGCGTCGCTGCAGAAGCCCTTCAGTCACTACTTGGAGGCACAGAGGAACAAGCTGCATCACGCCGAAGGAAGGACTCAATCAGTAAGCAAATATTATTATTATTCTTCTTTCTTGACTCTGCTTGAGAGAAAACAGTCAAGGTGTGATTGAAGTGGAAAATGTCATTTATCATCATTTAATGGAAGTTTATTTGAATTAGACAAAAGTAATGTTCTGATACATATTCACCAGACTTCAGTCACCCTGCAAAGGATTTGATAATGACTATTGTTTACTATTACTATAGTTGCTTGTTTTACTTCAAGTCCATTGTGTTGATTATGGAGGCTTGAGAATACAAAGTGTACAGTCGTGTTTATAGAAATGCTTTGTAAGACATACTAGCATACATCTCAATGAAAATAAATGAATTAATATATATACTGTATTTTTCGGACTATAAGTGGCAGTTTTTTTCATAGTTTGGCCGGGGGAGCGACTTATGTGTGAAATGATGACCACATTATAATATTATTGATGTCATTCACGTAAGAGACTAGACGTATAAGATTTCATGGGATTTAGCGATGAGGAGTGACAGATTGTATAGAATGTTCTATATGTTATAGTTATTTGAATAATAATATGTTACGTTAACATACCAGTTGCTTATTTATGCCTCATATAACGTACACTTATTCAGCCTCTTTATTTATTTTAAATTGCCTTTCAAATGTCTATTCTTGCTGTTGGCTTTTATCAAATACATTTACCCAAAAATGCGACTTCTACTCCAGTGCGACTTATATATGTTTTTTTCCTTCTTTATTATGCATTTTCGGCTGGTGCGACTTATACTCCGAAAAATACAGTGTGTGTATATATATATATATATATATATATATATATATATATATATATATATATATATATATATATATATATGTGTGTGTAAATATGTATATATTTATATATATGTGTACATGTGTGTGTGTGTGTATGTGTGTGTATATATATATATATATATATATATATATATATATACACTGTATTTTTCGGAGTATAAGTTGCTCCGGAGCATAAGTCGCATATATATATATATATATATATATATATATATATATATATATATATATATATATATATATATATATATATATACACACATACACACACACACATGTACACATATATATAAATATATACATATTTACACACATATATATATATATATATATATATATATATATATATATATATATATATATATATATATATATATATATATATATATATATATATATATGTGTGTAAATATGTGTATATATATATATGTGTGTAAATATGTATATATTTATATATATGTGTACATGTGTGTGTGTGTATGTGTGTATATATATATGTATATATATATATATATATATATATATATATATATATATATATATATATATATATATATACTGTATTTTTCAGAGTATAAGTTGCTCCGGAGCATAAGTCGCATATATATATATATATATATATATATATATATATATATATATATATATATATATATATATATATATATATATATACTACCGAGGATGTCGTTGTGGCTTGTGGAGCCCTTTGAGACACTTGTGATTTAGGGCTATATAAATAAACATTGATTGATATATATATATATATATATATGTATGTATGTGTGGGGAAAAAATCACAAGACTACTTCATCTCTACAGGCCTGTTTCATGAGGGGGGGTTCCCTCAATCATCAAAAAAAAAAAAAAAAAAAAAAAAAAAAAAATCTCCTGATGATTGAGGGAACCCCTCATGAAACAGGCCTGTAGAGATGAAGTAGTCTTGTGATTTTTTTTCCCACACATACATATATTGCGCTCTACTACGGTATCGAGCACTATTTTTTGGATAACCTTATTAAGACATATATATATATATATATATATATATATATATATATATATATATATATATATATATATATATATATATATATATATATATATATATATATATATATATATATATATATACAGTACAGGCCAATGGTTTGGACACACCTTGTCATTCAATGTGTTTTCTTTATTTTCATGACTATTTTAGACCTTGTAGATTGTCACTGAGGGCATCAAAACTATGACACCTTGAAGCTCATGGAGAGAATGCCAAGAGTGTGCAAAGCAGTAGTCAGAGCAAAGGGTGGCTATTTTGAAGAAACTAGAATATAAAAACATGATTTCAGTTATTTCACCTTTTTTTGTTAAGTACATACTCAAATTTGACAAGTGGGTCTCGTGAAGAGTTGTTCCTCATTTGGTGTTGATTAATCTAAAGACCTTAGTCCAGTTCTTCCTAAATGGTGTGTGAACATGCTTTATCAGTATCGTGCTTGAAATGAGAGTCCCACAAGCCTGGTGTTGATCAGTGATGTGTGTGTGTGAGAGTTCCTCTTTGCAACAATAGACGATCTTTGTGCAGGATGACAACTGGCTGTCGTGGCTGTTTGAGAAGCTGGTGCTGGTCATGGTGGTCTACTTCGTCATCTCCATCCTCCACTCCACGGCGCAGGCCCACGCCAAGCGGCGGCAGCAGCGGCGGCGCTCGGAGGAGAAGACCAAGTGAATTTGAAAGGAAGCGGTAGGAAGTGAGCGCCGCTCGCTCGTTCTCTTCCAACAAACCTCGCCATGAGTGTGTGAAGACCAGACTGTGTGTGTGTGTGTGTGTGTGTGTGTGTGTGTGTGTGTGTGCGTGTCATCCACACCGTCTCCTGTAGTTTAACGATCATCTCAGTCTTACGGCGTGCTGAGCAGCTGCGTGTCCTACTGATTCTAACTAAGCTCTTATTTCCCTTCATTCCAAGGCCTTATGCAAAGATGGCAACGTCTCCCTTCACTAGTTTGACTTGTGTGCCAGACTCTGGACTTGGTGCAGGTGCCCACCTTTTGGGCACACACGGGGTGAGCAAGTTCCATTCACAAGCCATCCTCCAGACGTATTATTATTACAATTACAGGTAAAAGCCAGTAAATTAGAATATTTTGAAAAACTTGATTTATTTCAGTAATTGCATTCAAAAGGTGTAACTTGTACATTATATTTATTCATTGCACACAGACTGATGCATTCAAATGTTTATTTCATTTAATTTTGATGATTTGAAGTGGCAACAAATGAAAATCCAAAATTCCGTGTGTCACAAAATTAGAATATTACTTAAGGCTAATACAAAAAAGGGATTTTTAGAAATGTTGGCCAACTGAAAAGTATGAAAATGAAAAATATGAGCATGTACAATACTCAATACTTGGTTGGAGCTCCTTTTGCCTCAATTACTGCGTTAATGCGGCGTGGCATGGAGTCGATGAGTTTCTGGCACTGCTCAGGTGTTATGAGAGCCCAGGTTGCTCTGATAGTGGCCTTCAACTCTTCTGCGTTTTTGGGTCTGGCATTCTGCATCTTCCTTTTCACAATACCCCACAGATTTTCTATGGGGCTAAGGTCAGGGGAGTTGGCGGGCCAATTTAGAACAGAAATACCATGGTCCGTAAAGCAGGCACGGGTAGATTTTGCGCTGTGTGCAGGCGCCAAGTCCTGTTGGAACTTGAAATCTCCATCTCCATAGAGCAGGTCAGCAGCAGGAAGCATGAAGTGCTCTAAAACTTGCTGGTAGACGGCTGTGTTGACCCTGGATCTCAGGAAACAGAGTGGACCGACACCAGCAGATGACATGGCACCCCAAACCATCACCCAACCATGCAAATTTTGCATTTCCTTTGGAAATCGAGGTCCCAGAGTCTGGAGGAAGACAGGAGAGGCACAGGATCCACGTTGCCTGAAGTCTAGTGTAAAGTTTCCACCATCAGTGATGGTTTGGGGTGCCATGTCATCTGCTGGTGTCGGTCCACTCTGTTTCCTGAGATCCAGGGTCAACGCAGCCGTCTACCAGCAAGTTTTAGAGCACTTCATGCTTCCTGCTGCTGACCTGCTCTATGGAGATGGAGATTTCAAGTTCCAACAGGACTTGGCGCCTGCACACAGCGCAAAATCTACCCGTGCCTGGTTTACGGACCATGGTATTTCTGTTCTAAATTGGCCCGCCAACTCCCCTGACCTTAGCCCCATAGAAAATCTGTGGGGTATTGTGAAAAGGAAGATGCAGAATGCCAGACCCAAAAACGCAGAAGAGTTGAAGGCCACTATCAGAGCAACCTGGGCTCTCATAACACCTGAGCAGTGCCAGAAACTCATCGACTCCATGCCACGCCGCATTAACGCAGTAATTGAGGCAAAAGGAGCTCCAACCAAGTATTGAGTATTGTACATGCTCATATTTTTCATTTTCATACTTTTCAGTTGGCCAACATTTCTAAAAATCCCTTTTTTGTATTAGCCTTAAGTAATATTCTAATTTTGTGACACACGGAATTTTGGATTTTCATTTGTTGCCACTTCAAATCATCAAAATTAAATGAAATAAACATTTGAATGCATCAGTCTGTGTGCAATGAATAAATATAATGTACAAGTTACACCTTTTGAATGCAATTACTGAAATAAATCAAGTTTTTCAAAATATTCTAATTTACTGGCTTTTACCTGTATAATGGAACTTTTTCAAAACCGGTTAGAAAAGCTCCTTCCGCTAGCACGGAGGTGGCCTAAAACATTTTTTTTTTTATAATCACTTTTGAATGGGGGATGAATTTTAGTGCTCACTTTTCTTTTCCACCTGTTGGACATTAAAAACCTCTTTTAGTTCTCTTTTGGCTCCGGGGGTGAGAAAGAAGGAAAAAAGCAATAACAATGTAAAAGTTGTGTTGTTGAAGGTTCACACATTGTGTAGATATGTTTCATCTTGGACGTGTTTTCATTTCTATGGTGTGTGTGATGAGCCTCTTATGAAAAGGTGTGTACTTCCTGCTATATAAAAGGTGTACTTCCTGCCATGCGTCTGTCATTGCTTTTCAAGTCGGCAGGTAAGTTGGAGCTTCACTTCCCGGACACGGGACGCCAGTTGTCCACATCCTCGGCTAGCTTATCAGACTGGTGTTGGCTGTTGGTCTCCATGGCAACAGCAGTCTGTAAGCTGACTGAAGGTGTGGGTTCCTCCGCGTTCTCATTTCCTGTTCATGTTTAATGTCCTGCTTTGTGAGAAGTGAAGTACGACGACTCGTTCCACATCAAAGTCATTCTGCTATTTTTCATTTGGTGTAGAAATGACAATAAAACCTTTTGAAAAACCTCCTGGGCTGCTTCCATCAGACGGACATGTGCAGCCATGAAGTGCACACTCAACAGTACCAATGTTCAGCACTTTTGTGTGTGTTAATACTGTTTTTCACAATAAAATATGCATTTTTTCCAAAATGAGCTGACAACTGCTGTTTTATTATTACAATTCTGAGTCAATTGCTATGTTGGCATTGCAAATTGCAACATTACCTGGAAATTACCTTTACCTTACCTTTTCCGTATTTTCCGCACCATAAGGCGCCCTGGGTTATAAGCCGCGCCTTCAATGAACGGCATATTTCAAAACTTTGTCCACCTATAAGCCGCCCCGTGTTGTAAGCCGCATCTAACTGCGCTAAAGGAATGTCAAAAAAACAGTCAAATAGGTCAGTCAAACTTTAATAATATATTAAAACCAGCATGATGTGGGCGCGCATGGAGTCGTATATCAACATGGACGAAGCTGCGTGAAAAAAGCCACCCGGCCTCTTCGCGCAAACTTAAACTTACCTTAACCACTCGCTCATCTTTTCTTCATCCATCCATCCCTTCGAGTTAGCTTTTATGATGACGCCGGCTGGAAAGGTCTCTTTTGGCAAGGTCTTCCTTTTGAATATCACCATGGGTGGAAGTTTCTGGCCATTAGCATGGCAAGCTAGAACCACAGTGAAGGATGACTTCTCATTCCCTGTGGTGCGAATATTCACCGTACGTGCTCCCGTTGTATCCACAGTGCGGTTCACAGGAACATCAGTTGCTGTGAAATAGTAATCCGTGTGCGGATGGAGGGATTGCGTCTTTTCATGAACCGGATCCCTGTCGCTTAGTAGGAGCCATTTTGTGGTCTTTACAGATGTAAACACACAAAGGAAATGAAACGTACGGTAATATCCGCGCGCTTTTTCTTCTTCTACGCGGGCGGGTGGTTGCTTACAGTAGAAGAAGAAGCGCTTCCTGTTCTATGGGGGCGGGTGCTTACCTTGGCGGTTGCTTGCGTAGAAGAAGAAGCGCTTCCTGTTCTACCGGGAAAAAAGATGGCGGCTGTTTACCGTAGTTACGAGACCGAAACTTTATGAAAATGAATCTTAATATTTATCCATATATAAAGCGCACCGGGTTATAAGGCGCACTGTCAGCTTTTGAGAAAATTTGTGGTTTTTAGGTGCGCCTTATAGTGCGGAAAATACGGTACCTTGGCTGGGTCTGCTCTCAGTGCTGCTGGAGTGATGACCTAGTGTTAGGGTTTTAACGATATTAATTTTTTTTATCACGGTTATTGTGAACAGAATTATTATGACAATACTGTTGAATGTACTCAAAAAGTGCACTCTGAAATCCTATTTTAGTTATTTCAAAATAATTGACACTGATAAAAAAAAAAACACAATTTTGCATGTTCTGTTTCTTATGCTTCACTGATAGTGTTTTAGTATTTTATCCGTTTTAGTGGCTAAACTTTTATTGTTTCAAATATTGGTTTGTATTGTGGCAATGTTCATGCGTTCAAACGCACCAAAAAACAACTCGAACATTTTTTTTATCACGGTTATTGTGAACCAAATTATTATGACAATACTGTTGAATGTACTCAAAAAGTGCACTCTGAAATCCTTTATTTTAGTTATTTGAAAATAATTGACACGCTTATAAATTTTTTTTTAAAAAGCCATCATCTTGCATGTTTTGTTTGTTATGCTTCACTGATAGTGTTTTAGTATTTTATCCGTTTTACTGGCTAAACTTTTATTGTTTCAAATATTGGTTTGTATTGTGGCAATTTAAATGAAAAGTGTGTCGCAAATAAAATGTATTATTTATTATTTCTGGCGGGCTTTCACCGAAGTTGTCCTACTCTTCATCGGTCCTTGAACGCACCAAAAACAACTCGAACATTTTCTTTATCACGATTATTGTGAACATAATTTTATGACAATACTGTTGAATGTACTCAAAAAGTGCACTCTGAAATCCTTTTAGTTATTTGAAAATAATTGACACACTAATAAAAAATAATAATAATATAAGCCACCATTTTGCATGTTTTGTTTCTTATGCTTCACTGATAGTGTTTTAGTATTGTATCTGTTTTAATGGCTAAACTTTTATTGTTTTAAATATTGGTTTGTATTGTGGCAATTTAAATAAAAAAGTGTGTTGCAAATAACATTTATTATTTTTATTTCTGGCGGGCTTTCACCCAAGTTGTCCTACGCTTTTCATCAGTCCTTGAACGCACCAAAAAACAACTCGCCCCGTCTCGTTATTTCTCCGAGCGGTCCTTCTTATTCTGTCCTAACTTGTTGCTTCAATGTACACAATTAAATATATAAGTTGTTAAAACGGTAAGGACTTTATAGACGTTTAGATTGGGATGTTTCGCTTCGTAATGGGGAAAGACTATGTCGTGTTCATGTTAGCATTTAAGCTAGCTAGCTAGCGCCAGTCGGTCACGTTTTTTTCCCGTAATTTTAATTGAAAATGTAATTTTAATTGAAAAGGGTAATATTAATGGTCGGGAGTTTTACCGCGGTTATCATTAATAAAGTTTATCGTTACATCCCTAGTTGGATCTGGCTGAACCGGACGTGACGTCACTGGCAACACAGGAGCCGAAACACGGCACCGGTGAATGTGACGGGAGTCAGTTCTCGCGAGGACCGGCGGGATTCAGTTGGTGCCAAAAAAAAAAAAAGCACCTAAGTCGGTACTTGTTTTGAACAATATATTAGTCAACATTTGGAATAAGTTCATACAATATAAGAAAGTGTCATGTGCAGTATTTGCAACTGTTGTCCAGTCATCCAGCAAAAAGATGACTTCTTATTTATCCAGCAAAAAGATGACTTCTTATTTATCCAGCAAAAAGATGACTTCTTATTTATGCAGCAAAAAGATGAGCTATGATGTATTGCCGCCCAGCTGACCGTAGCTAGAAAGGATTTGCTCGACAAAAGCGAAACTGTCCAGGAAGTCCTCTTCTGAGACGCCAAACTTGGAGTAGTGATGGATGAAAGCTCTGCAAAACAACATCAAATACTTAATATTACACCACAAAATATATATTCATATATATGACATTTCTAACTAATCAATGAGCCAACTTCAGCCTGATATATATGTACATACATATATACACGCGCGCACACACACACACACATATACATATACATATATATAAAATAATAATTGATTAGATTTTATATTGCGTTTTTCTATTATATATATATGTTTGTATATATATATATATATACATACACATACACGTATATATATATATGTGTGTATATATATATATATATATATATATATATATACATATGTATATATATATATTAGAGATGCGCGGATAGGCAATTATTTCATCCGCAACCGCATCAGAAAGTCGTCAACCATCCGCCATCCACCCGTTCTAACATTTGATCAGAACCGCACCCGCCCGTTGTTATATATCTAATATAGACGATGCAAGGCATTAGTGAGGTTATAAAGCTTTTGCCTGTTAAAGAAAGGAGACTGATCCAATGCAGCACAGACATTCGCGTGCCACGCTGTCACGACCCAGACGCACACCAGTGCGCAATCATATGAGAGCCGCGCTGAGCGCACCTCCAAGCGCGTCTCGCTGCCGGTGACGGCCGGGTATGGGCCCGAGGCTCCAGCGCCATCCATTTTCAGGGCTAGTTGATTCGGCAGGTGGGTTGTTACACACTCCTTAGCGGGTTCCGACTTCCATGGCCACCGTCCTGCTGTCTATATCAACCAGGGTGAGCCCCACCCCTTTCGTGAGCGCACTGCGCGCGGAGTGACCCCTGTTACGCGCCCCCGGCAACAGGAGTGGCGGGCAGGTAAGCTGCGCGGGCGGAGCGCGCGGAGTGACCCCTGTTACGAGCCCCCGGCCACGGGGGTGGCGGGCAGGTAAGCTGCTTACCTGCTGCGCGTGACGCCGGCCGCGGCGAAGGCGGACGAGGCGGGGTGTCGGTGCGGTGGGCGCGGTGGTGACCCTGGACGTGCGTCGGGCCCTTCTCGCGGATCGCCTCAGCTACGGCTCCCGGTGGGGCCCTCTCGGGGGAAGGGGCCTCGGTCCCGGACCCCGGCGAGGCGTCCCTTCTCCGCTCCGTAAAAGTGTCCATCTCTTTTTTTCTTCTTCTTCTGTTGTGGCATATGCTGCAGGTGCCTGCTCGTTTTTCGTATGTGGGTAACAACATTTAACTATGTATATATATTTACCAATTGGTTTAACTGCCACCCGCCTGAATCTATTTAAAATCTAATTTTTTTTAATTTCATCCGCCCGATCCGTGGATAATCCGCGGACTCCGCGGTTGTGCCCGCAAACCGCGCATCTCTAATATATATATATATATATATATGTATATACACACACATATATATATATATACACACACACACATGTATATACACAAATGTATGTATGTGTATATATATATATATATATATATATATATATATATATATATATATATATATATATATATATATATATATATATATATATATATATATATCAGTGACGTGCAGTCACTAGAGGCAGGTGAGGCGGGGCCTCACCTGCCATCATGGAAAGGAAAATGAAAAAAAAAATTAATAAATTGTTATATGTATCCAGTGATTATACTATAAAGTTATTTTCCATTTAACCTTACCAGTTTTAGATTATTTTTATTTAAAATCGCTGAATTTTCCCATTTGCCGTTCAAATACTGAGAAGAAACGGTGCGGTGATCAGCAGCCAGTCGAGGCACGTCACTCAGTTTTGCCTCACCATGGATTGCGCAATGACTCAGCTAACTGCTGGCCTGCTGTGCAGTGAGACTGTATTGCTATATGAATTATATTATACATTTCCATAGTTTAGTTAGCTGAGGTATATAATGTACAGTGTATTTTGTCAACAACTGTATGTGTGTAACGTATTTCTTGTGCTGAGCGATCATAAAACGGCTGCAAAAGACGCACTGGCTGAGGCTCGCAGTAATCCCGCCTCCTGCACCCCCGCCGTAGAATGCACCCCCTGACGGGAGTGTTATATCAACTAAAGCCCACACTTAAACTTTCCACGTGCAAGATTGAATCTATTTAAAAAAGTTATTTCATAAGAAGCCAAAAAGTGCAAAAACAATAATGTTCGTGTTGGAGGAGTTGTGAATGACTGCAGGGCCACAACATTAGGTACACCTGCAGACTGCAGGTGTACCTAATTCACAACTCCTCCAACATGAACATTATTGTTTTTGCACTTTTTGGCTTCTTATTAAACAACTTTTGTAACCTATTTTTATGGGCTTTCCTCTTTGTGATGTTAAGTTCCTGTTATGCGCTGTTATACAGTATATGCCTTGAGCTCTTATTTTGAAGGCGCTAAGAGCGGAAGTGATGACACGTTGGAGTGGAGCGGAGGTTTTTGAAAGAAGGTAAATAAAGTGGTCCTCGTGTAAACTGGAGCCTCCGTGTTTGTTATTTTGTAGTTTCATACAGTATAGGCCACATTTATAAACCCTCGGTTACACTTTTTTAAATAGATTCAATCTTGCACGTGGAAAGTTGAAGTGAGGGCTTTAGTTGATGTAACACTCCCGTCAGGGGGTGCATTCTTCCAGCACAACAGCAGCACATGGACTTCATTTATAAGTAAAGGTAAGACCATAATAACGTTTTTTTTAATTAAATGTGCTTTTTTGTGTGCTGCAGTTTGTATGTGTAAAGTTAAAGTTAAGTTAAAGTACCAATGATTGTCACACACACACTTGGTGTAAAAACACGTATATATACACCTGTGTGTATGTGTGTGTGTATATATATATATATATATATAATAGAGATGCGCGGTTTGCGGGCATAACCGCGGAGTCCGCGGATTATCCGCGGATCGGGCGGATGAAATTTAAAAAAATGAGATTTTAAATAGATTCAGGCGGGTGGCAGTTAAACCAATTGGTAAATATATATACATAGTTAAATGTTGTTACCCACATACGAAAAACGAGCAGGCACCTGCAGCATATGCCACAACAGAAGAAAAAAGAAAAAGAAAAGAGATGGACACTTTTACGGAGCGGAGAAGGGACGCCTCGCCGGGGTCCGGGACCGAGGCCCCTTCCCCCGAGAGGGCCCCACCGGGAGCCGTAGCTGAGGCGATCCGCGAGAGGGGCCCGACGCACGTCCAGGGTCACCACCGCGCCCACCGCACCGACACCCCGCCTCGTCCGCCTTCGCCGCGGCCGGCGTCACGCACAGCAGGTAAGCAGCTTACCTGCCCGCCACCCCCGTGGCCGGGGGCTCGTAACAGGGGTCACTCCGCGCGCTCCGCCCGCGCAGCTTACCTGCGCTCATCAGACCCCAGAAAAGGTGTTGGTTGATATAGACAGCAGGACGGTGGCCATGGAAGTCGGAACCCGCTAAGGAGTGTGTAACAACCCACCTGCCGAATCAACTAGCCCTGAAAATGGATGGCGCTGGAGCGTCGGGCCCATACCCGGCCGTCGCCGGCAGCGAGACGCGCTTGGAGGTGCGCTCAGCGCGGCTCCCTTATGATTGCGCACTGGTGTGCGTCTGGGTCGTGACAGCGTGGCACGCGAATGTCTGTGCTGCATTGGATCAGTCTCCTTTCTTTAACAGGCAAAAACTTTATAACCTCACCATACCTGCCAACTTTTGAAATCAGAAAAACCTAGTAGCCAGGGTCCAGGGGCCGCAGGCCCCGGTAGGTCCAGGACAAAGTCCTGGTGGAGGGTTCAGGGCTTCGCCCCCCGACGCAAAATGATTATTAGCATTCAGACAGGTTAAAATGTTGCTAAAACCATCACTTTTCTATCAGTCACAGTGACTTTTCAAAACAAAAATATTACAGCAAAAATCATATGGGTTGATTGACATGTTTATTCTGTAAACTAACTTCAATAGTTTGAAATTATTTTGACAGTTAATGCCAGTTATCCTGTCAACCTTTCACAAGACTTCAGTTTGTTAATTGAAAGTATAAACAGTATAAACACTTTTTACAGTAAACAAATGGTAAAACAGTACTAAACAATTCCATTAAAAAAAAAAATTGGTGTCATTATTAACTTTCTGTCCAAGCTTGTATAATCTACTGCCTTGTTCAATTGTAAAAAATATTCTGTGCCTAAAATTCACATTTCTATCACAATTATCATACTGTAAACATGGTAAGCTAACTTCATTAAAATTAATAGTCCTGTCAATAGCATGGAATTACAATTCAAATGTAGTTTTTTTGTAAGCCTTTCAAAAGAATTCAAAATATGAAAAATGAATGAAAATTAATTTAAGCCATCAGACACTTGAAAAGTGGCAAATCACATCTCTAATGTAATCATTTGAACTTTTCAACAGAAATAGCACTGCAAAAATATTAAGGACATACTTCTGTATTTTGGTAGTTATGCTGTCAACATTTAACAAGATTTCTTCAACTTGGACTTGTTTTAAATGTTTTATGCCACTTCAAGTTGTCAAAGACGTGCTGTGAAATACAGCCGACAGGATTGCGCACCAAACACGAAGCAAGGCCAAAGTGCATGCATGGTGCAGGAGAACAAAGGACTTCTTTCATTTAAGGTTTGTGATAAACCATCAAACTCATTCGTTAAAAGGACTCTATAGTAATATAAAGTGAGTTTTTCTGGACATTATCATGCAAGAAAAGTTTATTTTTGGGACCGCGATCACCGCGTAATGATTTTTAAAGGTTGCATTACAAACATTTAACTGTCCCATGTGATCAGCCAGTGCGATTGGAAGTCCATGCTCAATTATTGCCTCCGTAAATAAAACTTTGGCATTTATCACATCCAAAGAATCTGTTTGGGCGACGAAAAACGTTGAAAGTTTTCCACTTGTATCGCTAGCAACGGCATTAGACTTGTGTTTTTTTGTCCCAACGTGGTCTTTTACATCGCTAATTCCTCCGTGTCCGATCGAAAAATCTTGTCTGCACAAGGTGCAATTCGCGTAGTTTTCACCCTTTTTTTTTTTTTAAATTAATGAAAAACCGTATTTTTTATCACTGCAACCGTAACCCGGAATAGGTTGATGAAAACCGTACGAATTACGGGAAAACCGGAGGAGTTGGCAGGTATGCCTCACTAATGCCTTGCATCGTCTATATTAGATATAACAACGGGCGGGTGCGGGCGGATGGCGGGCGGGTGCAGTTCTGATCAAACGTTACATCGGGTGGATGGCGGATGGTTGACGACTTTCTGACGCGGTTGCGGATGAAATAAATTGCCTATCCGCGCATCTCTAATATATAAAGTTAAAAGTACCAATGATAGTCACTCTTTATGTGGCCCACGAAAGCCTAGAATTATTATTTTTTAATTAAGTACTTTATCTTTTCTTACCAAATGTATCCGCCCTTTCCATTTTGACAGACAAAATGCATGCAACAAGTATCATATTATCAGACATTTCAAGCAAGTTATCCAATATATTGTATACTGTATAAATTATAATAGTTTACAGTAAAAAAAAAAGCTCAGTCACCAGAATTGTAGCGTTAAAAAAATCCACGGTAGCCTTCCTCCATTAAACTGTAAAAAACATGGATTTTACCATTCAAAAGAGTGGTACCGTTTTTATGCTGTAAAAAAACAACAAATTGTACATTCTGCTGATCTGTCAGTTTTTACTGTAATCTCTACATAAACAATTAAGGTATAATACTAATTAATAGTTCAATATTGAAAGAATGAAAATGATTTAAAAAAATGCATTGCATTTGTGTAATACTAAAATGAGGCGAATGCATGTAATAATTGATATTAATACAACATTCACAGTCACGTGACCCTCAATGAAAAGAAAAAAAGGTTGTCACCTGGAAGCAAACAAGTTCCAGGCTTTTCTCACGATGTGGTCCAAAGGTT